>NC_053022.1:319809248-320075487 GCF_003073215.2 Triticum urartu | reverse complement strand
CTTCAACGGATTGTGCCCCGAAGAATTCAACAAAATCAGCCGTCTTGAGAATGCGAAGGAAATTTGGGACACTTTGATTGATATGCACAAAGGTACCGACTCCGTCAAGGAATCCAAGTTGGATGTGCTTCAAAGTCAACTTGACAAGTTCAAGATGAAGGATGGTGAAGGTGTCGCTGAAATGTACTCTAGGCTTGCTCTCATCACAAATGAGATTGCCGGCTTAGGAAGTGAAGAGATGACCGATAGATTCATCATCAAGAAGATTCTAAGAGACTTGGATGGAAAATATGATACCGTGTGCACATTGATCCAAATGATGCCCAACTACAAAGATCTCAAGCCAACGGAGGTGATTGGAAGAATTGTTGCTCATGAGATGTCACTTAAGGATAAAGAGGAACTTCACAACAAATCAAGTGGTGCCTATAAAGCCTCATGTGAAGCCCCTACATCATCAAGTGAGAAACAAGACTTCAATGAAGAATTGAGCTTAATGGTGAAGAACTTCAACAAGTTCTACAAGAGTAGAAGCAAAGATAGAAGCTTCAAGTCAAGGTCCTACAATGACAAAAGATCTTCTAGTCAAGAGCGAAACTGCTACAGTTGTGGAAGACCCGGACACTATTCCAATGAGTGTACGGCTCCATACAAGAGAAGAGAAGATTCTACAAAAAGAAGAAGCAAAGAATCACCACCAAGAGAGAGAAGGAGTAGAGATGATCGTTATGAACGAAGATACTCACGGAGAAGCAAGGATTCGGAAAGGAAGGAAAAATCATCAAGGAGCTACACAAGACGAAGACATCAAGCTCATGTTGGTGAATGGGTATCCGGCTCCGACTCCGACAGCCACTCCGAGAGAAGTTATCACTCCGACTCCGAAGATACTCAAGATGAAGGTGTTGCCGGTCTAGCACTTGTGTCAACCAACTCCTACGACATATTTGACTCACCAAATGAAGGAATTGGAAGATGCTTCATGGCCAAAGGTCCTAAGGTAACACACCTCGAGTATGTTGATTTCAATAGTGATGAAGATGACTTGTTAGGTGATGATTTGCTTATTGACAACTCTAGTGATGAATACTATGATGAAATGTCAATTAATCATGCTAATCAAGATAAAACGAATGACAATGATAAGGAAAAGATTGAGGCTCTAACTAAAGAACTAAACACTCTTAAGTTAGCTCATGAAACTATCTTCGAAGATCATCGAGAACTTTTAAGAGCTCATGAGAAATTACGCTTTGAAAAGCTAAATCTTGAGCAAGAGCATGAGTTCTTAAAAGAAATCAATGATGATCTCCGCAAGAAAAGTTCTTCTTACATTGCCAAGCGTTTACTCTTATCCACTTACATGCCTCAAGTCAAGTCTAGTAACAAGAACAAGAAAGATTCTTCCTCTAGCAGTAACAATGATCATGCTAAATCCAATATTGTTGCTTCTAGTAGTTCTCTTGATTCCACTAATGACTCTCTTAGCCAAGTTACACTTGAGCAAGAAAATAGATTATTGAAGGGAATTGTAGAGAAAGGAGTGTACAAAAGCCTTGCCGGGAGCAAGCAATTCGAGGAAATTGTGCGCAAGCAAGGGATGCACTGGAAGAATCAAGGCGTTGGTTTTGAACGAAAGTTCAATGCCAATGGAGTTGAGTGGGAAGAAGATCAATACCCCAAGACAAAGTTTGTTCCTCAACAAGAGAAGTATGATACTTCTTTCAAGGGGACACAAGCTCAAGATGATCTTCCACCACAAGACTACAAGCAAAAAGGCAAGGACAAGCTTCAAGAGGAAATTGACGCATTTGAAGAAGCTCCTAAGACCTTAGTCAAGTGGATTCCCAAGACTACTTCAAGTTTCACTTCATCAAGTACGACTACAACTCCAAGGATTCCCATCAAGATGATGTGGATCCAAAAGAAGAAGAACTAGAGAGTTCTTGAGGGTGACTCCGCCAACATACTTCACTCTTATCATTTTGGCAAGAACAAGTGCAATCAACTTCCACATCTTGCACTAGTTCAAGGAGTCACAAACCCTCTTGTTGGTAAGACAAGGGACAAGGTAACCTAAAAGTTTTCATGGACATCATCTTGTGTGTGCATCACTCTATGTCTATGGACATCCTTGTTTGTTCCTTGTGGGACTAACCCATGTAGGTATTGAAAGTGCAATTCACTCAAATGGATAGCTCCAAGTGATCTACATCAACATTGAGCATCCACATCTTCAACATCTACATGAAGTCATCATCGACGAAACCCAAGGTTAGTTCATCCCTCCAAGGGGGGATATCACATCTAGGGGGAGCTTTACTCTAAGACTTGAGCTAAAGCAACTCTAAAGATGTGAACACAACAATGCTTTATGTAAAAGTGGTAACCCCACTTGAGCTTAAACGATGAGTATGACCTATGATCAAGTGTTCTCACTTGACTCCTAAGTCAATATACTCATATATAGATGACCTTGTCATCGCAAATTGCTTGATAGATGCTAGAATTGGTTGTGCATGCCTTGCCACATATTTCATTTGCCATCTTATTGTGTGAGCATGCTGGTTGCATATTTTACTCATTCGAGGACATCCACTTGTTGTTTTGATCATTTGGGTTTATTTCCTTTGCCAAGTGGATGGACAAGAATGCCTAAGAACCTCCTCTAGCTATCTATGCTTTTCTCGTCTCAAACTCTATTCATGCTGCATCACAAAATTTGATCAAGTCAGATTCGAACCACTCTGTGTGAGGAGCGCTCGGAGTCCCCGATTCGTCATAGACTTAAACTTCCAAAACCTCTTTATGATTCTCGGTCTGACCGATACCCCACTTTCGGTCCTACCGAGATCATTAAGTTGATCTAGGTTTTCGATCTCGGTGCAACCGATTTGAACATTTCGGTCACACCGAGTTTCAGTAACTGCATGCAGTTATGAATCTCGGTGCCACCGAGTTGTTCCACTTGGTCACACCAGCATGGTCTTGCGTGTCCCCTCGCGCTGCAGCTGGGAGCAGCGCGGGGTTTTGACACGCGGGAGCAAGAGCATGGTCGCGACGTGCTGGAGCAGGGAGCGCCCGGGCAGCTTCTTGCGGGCGAGGGACTTCTTGGCAGCTCTGATCTTGCCGCGGTGGCACCTGACGGAGCGGGTTCCGCCCAGGGGCCACGCGTCTTGGAGCCATGGCGCCTTCCTGAGGAGGAGGCGGCCGGGGCGCCGCCGGAGCTTCGTCGCCCGCGCGGGGCGGGGTGCGGTGCAGCGGAACGGACGACGCAGGAGAGCCCCCTGCGGGGCGGACGAGCTCGGCGACGCGGTCGAGCCATTCTTCGTAGACGTCGTCGACGGGACGGTAGCGCAGGAGCTCGTTTGCAGCGATGAGCGCAGCTCGAGCCTCCATGGGCGCGCGGAGCGCGCGGGACGAAGAACCAGCTGGGGTGAGCGAGGGAGTTGCGGCGCGGCCGTCTTGCCGCACGGACGGATGCTGAGACGATGCTTGCTGCTCGTCCCCCGTCGGGCCGGTGGTGGCGTTGATGGCAGGTGATGGGGAATGGCGAGGACGCCCACCGACAGGGGCCATTTGGGCGACGCGGGAAGTGAGAGCGGCCCGGCGCTCGGCGCGGGCCCGACGAGCGTCAGACATGGGCGTGATGGTCGGAGGAGAACGGGGTGGTGGAAGACGAATTCCGGCGCACCCCTACCTGGCACGCCAAATGTCGGATTTCGGGTTCCGGCAGACCCTTGAGGTTCGAACACTGGGGTGCGCGTGGAGATTTCGCCTCCTACCTACCTGCACCCCTCCGCCACGCAAAGATCTAAGCTATGGAAAGAACAACACGAGAGACACAGGGTTTATACTGGTTCGGGCCACCGTTGTGGTGTAATACGCTACTCCAGTGTGTGGTGTGGTGGATTGCCTCTTGGGCTGATGATGATGAGCAATACAAGGAAGAACAGCCTCGCGAGGGTCTGTTCTTGGCTGGGGGGATGAACTGCTGGGAGGAGTTCAGTCACCCTTCTCTCTCTCTCTCTCGGTTGTCCTCCTTTTTTTTCATCCTGCGGGTGGCTGGCCCTATTTATAGAGGCCCTGGTCCTCTTCCCAAATATCAAGCGGGAAGGGAGCCAACAATGGCGGGCTAATTTGAAAGGGGACAGCTAGTACTAGCTATCCTAACAAAAGTAGTCTTCGCCTGCACAAAGCTCTGGTGGTGACGCCATCTTGGGCTCCACAATGACCTCCGTCTTGCAGTCCTCCTGGTCTTGGTCTTGTTGCACCGAAATGGCAACCTTTGCCTGATGCCTCGGTACTCCGCAGCTGCGCTTGCCCCCTTTGCACCAAAGGGGAAAGGAGGACACTGCGCGGGCTGGCGCCCGCCTGGCGCCCTTGGTCGTCATGGCTTGCGTCATGGGCACCTCGTGAGGTACCCCGCCTTGATCTCTCCGCCTCCTCGCGAGCCAGCTTGATGAGGCCATGCCCGAGGAAGCTCCGCGTCGTCCGCCCCGCGAGGCTTGGCCCCTCGCGAGGGTCTTGAATCTGTGTTGGTGAAGATGGGCTGTGCTGGGCCCCCCTTTGAGCCACGCCGCAGGCCGCAGGCAGGCAAGTCTGGGGACCCCCGTTCCCAGAACGCCGACAAATGTTGATGGTTGAAAAGACCACTAGTTTCAAGAAAAGGGCAAAGGGAAGAGGGGGAACTTCAAGAAGAACGGCAAGCAAGTTGCTGCTCAAGTGAAGAAGCCTAAGTCTAGACCTAAGCCTGAGACTAAGTGCTTCTACTGCAAAGGGACTGGTCACTGGAAGCAGAACTGCCCCAAGTATTTGGCGGATAAGAAGGATGGCAAAGTGAACAAAGGTATATTTGATATACATGTTATTGATGTGTACTTTACTAGTGTTTATAGCAACCCCTCAGTATTTGATACTAGTTTAGTTGCTAAGATTAGTAACTCGAAACGGGAGTTGTAGAATGAATATAGACTAGTTAAGGGTGAAGTGACGATGTGTGTTGGAAGTGGTTCCAAAATTGATATGATCATCATCGCACACTCCCTATACTTTTGGGATTAGTGTTGAACCTAAAATAAATGTTATTTGGTATTTGCGTTAAGCATGAATACGATTGGATCATGTTTATTGCAATACGGTTATTCATTTAAGTCAAAGAATAATTGTTGTTCTATTTACATGAATAAAACCTTCTATGGTCATACACTCAATATAAATGGTTTATTGAATCTCGATCGTAGTGATACACATATTCATAATATTGAAGCCAAAAGATGCAATGTTAATAATGATAGTGCAACTTATTTGTGGCACTGCCGTTTAGGTCATATTGGTGTAAAGCACATGAAGAAACTCCATGCTGATGGGTTTTTGAAATCACTTGATTATGAATCACTTGATACTTGCGAACCATGCCTCATGTGCAAGATGACTAAGACTCCATTCTCTAGAACAATGGAGCGAGCAACTAACTTATTGGAAATAATACATACTGATGTATGCGGTCCGATGAGTGTTGAGGCTCGCGACGGGTATCATTATTTTCTGACCTTCACAGATTATTTGAGCAGATATGGGTATATCTACTTGATGAAACATAAGTCTGAAACTTTTGAAAAGTTCAAAGAATTTCAAAGTGAAGTGGAAAATCATCGTAACAAGAAAATAAAGTTTCTGCGATTTGACCGTGGAGGCGAATATTTGAGTTATGAGTTTGGTCTTCATTTGAAACAATGCGGAATAGTTTCGCAATTCACGCCACCTGGAACACCACAGCGTAATGGTGTGTCCGAACGTCATAACCGTACTTTATTGGATATAGTGCAATCTATGATGTCTCTTACTGATTTACCGCTATCGGTTTGGGGTTATGCATTAGAGACAGCTGCATTCACGTTAAATAGGGCACCATCTAAATCCGTTGAGATGACACCGTATGAACTATGGTTTGGCAAGAAACCGAAGCTGTCATTTCTTAAAATTTGGGGTTGTGATGCTTATATGAAAAAGTTTCAGCCTGATAAGCACAAACCTAAATCGGAAAAGTGCGTCTTCATAGGATACCCAAAATAAACTGTTGGGTACACCTTCTATCATAGATCCGAAAGGCAATATCTTTGTTGCTAAGAGTGGATCCTTTCTAGAGAATAAGTTTCTCTCAAAAGAAGTGAGTGGGAGGAATGTAGAACTTGATGAGGTAATTGTACCTTCTCCCGAATTGGAAAGTAGTTCATCACAGAAATCAGCTCTAGTGATCTCTACACCAATTAGTGAGGAAGCTAATGATGATGATCATGAAACTTCAGATCAGGTTACTACCGAACCTCATAGGACAACCAGAGTATGGTCCGCACCAGAGTGGTACGGTAATCCCTTCTGGAAGTCATGTTACTAGACCATGACAAACCTACGAACTATGAGGAAGCGATGATGAGCCTAGATTCCGCGAAATGACTTGAGGCCATGAAATCTGAGATGGGATCCATGTATGAGAACAAAGTATGGACTTTGACTGACTTGCCCGATGATCGGTGAGTCATTGAGAATAAATGGATTTTCAAGAGGAAGACGAACACTGATAGTAGTGTTACTATCTACAAAGCTCGAATTGTCGCAAAAGGTTTTTTGACAAGTTCAAGATGTTGACTATGATGACATTTTCTCACTCGTAGCGATGCTTAAAAGTCTGTCCAAATCATGTTAGTAGTTGCTGCATTTTATGAAATATGGCAAATGGATGTCAAAACTGCATTCCTTAATGGATTTCTTAAAGAAGAGTTGTATATGATGTAACCAGAAGGTTTTGTCGATCCTAAAGGTGCTACCAAAGTGAGCGAGCTCTAGTGATTCATCTATGGACTGGTGCAAGCATCTCGGAGTTGGAATATATGCTTTGATAAAGTGATCAAAACATATGGTTTTATACAGACTTGCGGTGAAGCCTGTATTTACAAGAAAGTGAGTGGGAGCATAACATTTCTGATAAGTATATGTGAATGACATATTCTTAATCGGAAATAATGTAGTATTTTCTGGAAAGCATAAAGGAGTGTTTGAAAAGAGTTTTTCAAAGAAATACCTCGATGAAGCTGCTTACACATTGAGCATCAAGATCTATAGAGATAGATCAAGACGCTTGATAAGTTTTTTCAATGAGTACATACCTTGACAAGATTTTGAAGTAGTTCAAAATGGAACAATCAAAGAAGGAGTTCTTGCCTGTGTTGCAAGGTGTGAAGTTGAGTAAAGATTCAAAACCCGACCACGGCAGAAAATAGAAAGAGAATGAAAAGTCATTCCCTATGCCTCAGTCATAGGTTCTATAAAGTATGATATGTTGTTTGCCAGTCCTATTGTACACCTTAGCATCTTTCTAGCAAGGGAGTACAATAGTGATCTACGAGTAGATCACTGGACAACGGTCAAAATTATCCTTAGAGGACTAGGGAAATATTTCTCGGTTATGGAGGTGATAAAAGAGTTCATCGTAAAGAGTTACGTCGATGCAAGCTTTTTACATCGATCTAGATGACTCTAAGTCTCGATCTGGATACATATTGAAAGTGGGAGCAATTAGCTAGAGTAGCTCCGTGCAGAGCATTGTAGACATAGAAATTTGCGAAATACATACAGATCTGAATGTTGTAGACCCATAGACTAAACTTCTCTCACAAGCAAAACATGATCACTCTTTGGGTGTTAAGCACATAGCGATGTGAACTAGATTATTGACTCTAGTAAACCCTTTGGGTATTAGTCACATGGAGATGTGCACTAATCACATAAAGGAGTGAACTAGATTACTGACTCTAGTGCAAGTGGGAGACTGAAGGAAATATGCCCTAGAGGCAATAATAAACTTATTATTTATTTCCTTATATCATGATAAATGTTTATTATTCATGCTAGAATTGTATTAACCGGAAACATAATACATGTGTGAATACATAGACAAACAAAGTGTCACTAGTATGCCTCTACTTAACTAGCTCGTTGGTCAAAGATGGTTATGTTTCCTAACCATAGACATGAGTTGTCATTTGATAAACGGGATCACGTCATTAGTAGAATGATGTGATTGACTTAACCTATTCCGTTAGCTTAGCACTTGATCATTTTAGTTTACCGCTATTGCTTTCTTCATGACTTATACATGTTCCTCTGACTATGAGATTATGCAACTCCTGATAATCGGAGGAACACTTTGTGTGCTACCAAACGTCACAATGTAACTGGGTGATTATAAAGGTGCTCTATAGGTGTCTCTTATGGTACTTGTTGAGTTGGCATAGATCGAGATTATGATTTGTCACTCCGATTGTCGGAGAGGTATCTTTGGGCCCTCTCAGTAATGCACATCACTATAAGCCTTGCAAGCAATGTAACTAATAAGTTAGTTGCGGGATGATGCATTATGGAACGAGTAAAGAGACTTGCCAGTAATGAGATTGAACTAGGTATTGAGATACCGACTGTGATGCCCCTGATTCAATCGTACACTAATCGTACACGCAAACGTGTACGATAAAGATCAGGGACTCACGGGAAGATATCACAACACAACTCTACAAATAAAATAAGTCATACAAGCATCATATTACAAGCCAGGGGCCTCGAGGGCTTGAATACAAGAGCTCGATCATAGACGAGTTAGCAGAAGCAACAATATCTGAGTACAGACATAAGTTAAACAAGTTTGCCTTAAGAAGGCTAGCACGAACTGGGATACAGATCGAAAGAGGCACATGCCTCCTGCCTGGGATCCTCCTAAACTACTCCTGGTCGTCGTCAGCGGCCTACATGTAGTAGTAGGCACCTCCCGAGTAGTAGTAGTCGTCATCGACAGTGGCGTCTGGCTCCTAGACTCCAACGTCTAGTCGCAATAATCAGATATAGAAAGGGGGAAAAGGGGGGAGCAAAGCAACAGTGAGTACTCATCCAAAGTACTCGCAAGCAAGGAGCTACACTACATATGCATTGGTATCAATGGAAGGGGGTAGTATATGTGGACTGAACTGCAGGATGCCGGAATAAGAGGGGGATAGCTAGTCATGTCGAAGACTACGTTTCTGGCCGCCTCCATCTTGCAACATGTAGGAGAGAGTAGATGGTAAGTTCACCAAGTATCATCGCATAGCATAAACCTACCCGGTGATCCTCCCCTCGTCGCCCTATGAGAGAGCGATCATCGATTGTATCTGGCACTTACCGAGGGACACGACTATTCGAATAGATAAACTTCCCTGCAGGGGTGCACCACATTTCCCAACATGCTCGATCCCCTTTGGCCGGACACACTTTCCTGGGTCATGCTCGGCCTCGGAAGATCAACACGTCGCAGCCCCACCTAGGCACAACAGAGAGGTCAGCACACCAGTCTAAATCCTGTGGCGCAGGGGTCTGGGCCCATCGCCCATTGCACACCTGCACGTTGCGTGGTTGGCCGGAAACAGACCTAGCCTCCCTAATACAAGAGCAGGCGTTCCATCCCAATCCGGCGCGCGCCGCTCAGTCGCTGACGTCACGAAGGCTTCGGCTGATACCATGACGTCGAGTGCCCATAACTGTTCCCGCGTAGTTGGTTAGTGTGTATAGGCCAGTGGCCAGACTCAGATCAAATACCAAGATCTTGTTAAGCGTGTTATTTAGAAGTAACCGCGGACGCCGACCAGGGCCAGGCCCACCTCTCTCCTAGGCGGTCTCAACCTGCCCTGTCGCTCCGCCACAGAGATCTACCCAGAGGGCCGTCGGGACAAAGGTCCTTTCATCCCCCAATCCGTGTATCACTTGCGGGTACTCTACGAGCCGACCCGACTTCAGTCACCACATGTATCATGTATAAAGTATATAGCATATACCCGTGATCACCTCCCGAGTGATCACGGCCTGATAGTATTGCATGGCAGACAGACAAGAATGTAGGGCCACTGATGATAAACTAGCATCCTATACTAAGCATTTAGGATTGCAGATAAGGTATCAACAACTGTAGCAACAATGACAGGCTATGCAAAAAAATAGGATTAACCGAAATCAGTAACATGCTACACTACTCTAATGCAAGCAGTAGAGAGAAGAATAGGCTATATCTGGTGATCGGGGGGGGGGGGGGCTTTCCTGGTTGCTCTGGCAATAAGGAGGGGTCATCTTCGATGTAGTCAAACCCACGGACATCGGCAGCGGTCTCGGAGTCTACCGGAAAGAAGTAACGGAGGGGGGACACAATAAATCACAGAGCAATCAAACGTAACACAAAGCAAGACGCGACAATACGTTGTGCTAGGGGTGACCTAACATAGAGATAGGTGATACTGGCGATGGGGGGAAACAACCGGGAAAGTATCCCCGGTGTTTCGCGTTTTCGGACAAATGAACCAGAGGGGAAAAGTTGCATGTTTGCTATGCTAGGGATGTGTGGCAGACGAACGGGCTACGAATCCGGATTCGTCTCATCGTTCTGAGCAACTTTCATGTACAAAGTTTTTCCATCCGAGCTACAGTTTATTTTATATTAATTTTTAAAGTTTTAAATAATTTTTAAATTATTATTACTAAATTAATTCAAAATCAGCATTACTGCATCAACATGACGTCAGCATGACATCAGCAGTCAACAGAGGTGTTGATCGGGTCAAACTGACATGTGGGGTCCACATGTCATTGACTGAACAGGCTAATGAGAGTTTAATTAAGTTAACTAGTGATTAGATTAGTCTAATCATGATTAATTAATATTTTAATTATTTTAGCTATTTATTTATTTATATTTTTTAAAATAATTTTTTAATAATTTTTTTTGTAATCGTTCTGAGCGCTGGGCCCCATTTGTCATTGTGCCACAGGGTTTAGCGGGCGCCGGGAGCAGCAGGGAAACGGGCGCGGGCGCCCGTTGGGGCGGACCCGGCCGACGGCGCATCGGTGGCCAGAGGCCTCGTCGGGCGACGTGAATGGCAGCGGCGCGAGGCCGGACGGCCGTAGGTGCGCCGACGGGTAGGAGGGGCGGCCAGGGGCGCGGCCCTGGGCCCACAGCGGGGAGGAGCGGCGAGCGAGGGGGGGGCGTGGCCGCGGTAGAGGAGGCGGCGCGGGGCGGCGGCGAGGCAACACAGCAGCGGCGGGGCGGCTGGGCGTGTGCGGCTGCGACGGAGGAGCAGCAGCAGGAGCAGGCTAGCAATAGCAGCAGCGGCGAGCAGCGCAGCAGCGAGCGGAGCTGGACCGCGCGGGCGGGGCACCGCGGCCGGGCAGTCTGCGGCGGTGGTCGTTGATACGTCTCCAACGTATCTACTTTTCCAAACACTTTTGCCCTTGTTTTGGACTCTAACTTGCATGATTTGAATGCGACTAACCCGGACTGACGTTGTTTTCAGCAGAATTACCATGGTGTTATTTATGCGTAGGAGCAAATGTTCTCGGAATGACCTGAAATTTCACGGAACCAATTTTTAGAAAATAAGAAAAATACCTGCAAAAGATGAAAGCCAGGGGGCCCACCACCTCCCCACGATGGTGGGAGGCGCGCCTGCCCCCCTAGGGCGTGCCCCCTACCTCGTGGGCCCCATGTTGCCTCTCCGACTCCAACTCCAACTATATATATTGTGTTTCGGGGAGAAAAAAAACCACAGAGAAGAAATCATCGCGTTTTATGATATAGAGCCGCCGCCAAGCCCTAAAACCTCTCGGGAGGGCTGATCTGGAGTCCGTTCGGGGCTCCGGAGAGGGGAATCTGTCGCCATCGTCATCATCAACCATCCTCCATCACCAATTTCATGATGCTCACCACCATGCGTGAGTAATTCCATCGTAGGCTTGCTGGACGGTGATGGGTTGGATGGGATCTATCATGCAACCGAGTTAGTTTTGTTAGGGTTTGATCCCTAGTATCCACTATGTTCTCAGATTGATGTTGCTATGACTTTGCTATGCTTAATGCTTGTCACTAGGGCCCGAGTGCCATGATTTCAGATCTGAACCTATTATGTTTTCATCAATATATGAGAGTTCTGGATCCTATCTTGCAAGTCTATAGTCACCTATTATGTGTTATGATCCGTTGACCCCGAAGTGACAATAATCGGGATACTTACCGGTGATGACCGTAGTTTGAGGAGTTCATGTATTCACCATGTGTTAATGCTTTGTTCTGGTTCTCTATTAAAAGGAGGCCTTAATATCACTCAGTTTCCGTAAGGACCCCGCTGCCATCGGAGGGTAGGACAAAAGATGTCATGCAAGTTCTTTTCCATAAGCACGTATGACTATGTTCAGAATACATGCCTACATTATATCAATGAACTGGAGCTAGTTCTATGTCACCCTAGGTTATGACTGTTACATGATGAACCACATCCGACATAATTGTCCACCACTGATCCATTGCCTATGAGCTTTCCATATATTGTTCTTCGCTTATTTACTTTCCCGTTGCTATTTCTATCATCACTACAAAATACCAAAAACATTGCTTTTACTACCGTTACCTTTTGTTACCATTATCACTACTATCATATTACTTTGCTACTAAATACTTTGCTGCAGATATTAAGTTTCCAGGTGTTGTCGAATTGACAACTCAGCTGCTAATACTTGAGAATATTCTTTGGTTCCCCTTGTGTCGAATCAACAAATTTGGGTTGAATACTCTACCCTCGAAAACTGTTGCGATCCCCTATACTTGTGGGTTATCAAGACTATTTTCTGGCGCCGTTGCCGGGGAGCATAGCTCTATTCTTTGAGTCACTTGGGATATATATTTGCTTATCATTATGAAGAACGTGAGAGATCCAAAAACCAAGATCTATCCCTCAACTACGAGGGGAGGTAAGGAACTGCCAGCTAGCTCTGCACTTGATTCACCTTCTGTTATGAGTAAGTTTGCGACACCTACACCTGATTCTGCTATTCGTTCTGATATGTTGCATGTTATTGATGATGCCACTTCTGCTATGCATGATACTTATGATGAAACTACCCCTATGCCTGATACTACTATGCCACTTAGTGATTTTCTTGATGAACAAATTGCTAGGGCTAGAGAAATTGAAAATATTGAATCTAATGATACTGATGAAAGTGATGATGAAGAATAACTTGTTATTCCTAAGGGTTATGTTTTTGATCAAGAAGCTTCTTTCGCTATTTTAGCTTGCAAAAATAGAAATGAACTCAAAAGGTTATTAGCTAAATGGAGTAAGCAATCTCTAAATGCTAGAATGAAACCTGACCCTGCTTTTGCTACTTCACCTATCTTTGTTACTGATAAGGATTATGAATTCTCTGTTGATCCTGATATAATTACTTTGGTTGAATCTGATCCTTTTCATGGTTATGAATCTGAAACTATTGTGGCACATCTTACTAAATTGGATGATATAGCCACCCTATTCACTAAAGATGAGAGAACTCGTTACTTTTACATCCTTAAAATATTTCCGTTCTCATTAAAGGGTGATGCTAAGATATGGTTTAATTCTCTTGATCCTGGTTGTGTGCGTAGTCCCGAGGATATGATTTATTACTTCTCTGCTAAATATTTCCCTGCTCATAAGAAACAAGCTGCTTTAAGGGATATATATAATTTTGTGGAAATTGAAGAAGAGAGTCTCCCACAAGCTTGGGGGAGGCTTCTTCAATTACTTAATGCTTTGCCTGATCATCCTCTTAAGAAAAATGAAATACTTGATATCTTTTATAATGGACTAACCGATGCCTCCAGAGATTACCTGGATAGTTGTCCTGGTTCTGTTTTCAGTGAAAGAACACCGGATGAAGCTGAAATTCTATTGAATAATATGTTGATAAATGAAAATAATTGGACACCTCCGGAGCCAATTCCTGAGCCTATTCCTGAGCCAACTCCGAAGAAGAGGGGTATTCTATTTCTTAGCCCTGAAGATATGCAAGACGCAAAGAAAACTATGAAAGAAAAAGGTATTAAAGCTGAAGATGTTAAGAATTTACCTCCTATTTAAGAAATACATGGTCTTAATTTACCGCCTGTTGAAGAAACATATAATCTTCATCCAATACCTATTGAAGAAACTCATGGTTTTGATAACCTGACACAGGTAGTAAAGGTAAATTCTCTCTATAGATATGATAAAGCTGAAATCCCATTTACTAAATTTGCTAGCCCATGCTTAGATGAGTTTGATAAATTTATGGCTAAGCAAGAAGACTTTAATGCTTATTTTGGTAGACAATTGAAATACAATTCAAATATGCTTGAACACTTGGGTGATTATATGGCTAATGTCAAAGATGAACTTGAACTTATTAGTAAACATGCTTCTATGGTTACCACTCAAGTAGAACAAGTAGTTAAAGCTCAAAATGATTTGCTCAATGAATTGAATAGTAAGGATAATGATAATGCTGTTAGAGTGGCAACTAGAACTGGTAGAATGACTCAGGAACCTTTGTATCTTGAAGGCCACCCTAAGAGAATTGAGCAACATTCTCAGAGAAATAAAATAGATGTACCTAGTTCTTCTAAAAGGAAGAAAAAGAAAAATGATAGCACTTTGCATGCTTCTAGTGATCCTATTGTTGAAATACCTGAGAATCCAAATGATATTTCTATTTCTGATACTGAAACTCAATCTGGTAATGAACCTGAAACTAGTGATAATGTTAATGATGATGCTCAACCTAGTAATGATAATGATGTAGAAATTGAACCTGATGTTGATCTTGATAACCCACAATCAAAGAATCAACGTTATGATAGAAAAGACTTTGTTGCTAGGAAACATGGTAAAGAAAGAGAACCATGGGTTCAGAAACCCATGCCTTTTCCTCCCTAACCATCCAAGAAAAAGGATGATGAGGATTTTGAGCGCTTTGCTGAAATGATTAGACCTATCTTTTTGCGTATGCAATTAACTGATATGCTCAAAACCAATCCTTATGCCAAGTACATGAAATATATTATTACAAATAAAATAAAGATACCGGAAGCTGAAATTTCCACCGTGCTTGCTAATTATACTTTTAAGGGTGGAATACCAAAGAAACTTGGAGATCCAGGAGTACCCACTATACCATGCTCCATTAAAAGAAACTATGTTAAAACTGCTTTATGTGATCTTGGAGCCGGTGTTAGTGTTATGCCTCTCTCTTTATATCATAGACTTGATTTGAATAAGTTGACACCTACTAAAATATCTTTGCAAATGGCTGATAAATCAACTGCTATACCTGTCGGTATTTGTGAGGATGTGCCTGTTGTAGTTGCAAACGTTACTATTTTAACGGACTTTATTATTCTTGATATTCCCGAGGACGATAGTATGTCTATTATTCTTGGAAGACCCTTTTTGAATACTGCAGGGGCTGTAATTGATTGCACTAAAGGCAATGTCACTTTTCATGTTAATGGTAATGAGCACACGGTACACTTTCTGAGGAAACAACCTCAAGTTCATAGTATCAAATCTATTGGAAAAATTCCATCGATTATATTTGGAGGTTTTGAATTTCCTCTCCCTACTGTCAAGAAGAAATATGATATTCTTATTATTGTGGATGTGCATATCCCCGTTGAGGTAACATAGTGTTATTCAAAATTTCTCCGGTTCCATGTTATTCGGAATGAGTTCGTTAACAAGACTTGATCAACCTTGTTAGAGGATTCCGTTTGATGATCATGAGATGGATGAAACTAGAAGGCACAACCTTCTGTACCCCACTTTTACTTTCTGTTATTTATATGAAATAAAATAAAAATAAATATTTTTCTGTCTGTTATCTGATTATCCATGCAATATAAAAATACCTCGAAAATAAAAGTTCTCCAAATGCCCTGAAATTGAAATATGATCTTTTATAGAATATTTGAGAATATTTGGCACTGGGAACACAGCAGGGGGCTCAACCACCTGCCCACGAGGGTGGAGGGCGTGCCCCCTGCCTCGTGGGCCCATGGTGGCCCTCCTCCACTTATCCTTTCACCCATACACTTCTTCTTCCTCCCAAAAACACGAATATCCAGCTCAAACCCGAGGCCAAGCTCGTTTTGCTGCCATTTTCGATCTCCTTGCTCAAAGAACCTCTCACAAAACTGCTTGGGGAGATTGTTCCTTGGTATGTGACTCCTCCATTGGTCCCATTAGTTTTTGTTCTAGTGCTTTATTCATTGCAAATTTTTGCTGCTTAGGTGACCTTGTTCTTGAGCTTGCATGTCAAATTTATATAGTCAAAAGTAGTTTTGATGCATGATATAGGCCCTAGGCACTTGTAGGAGTAGTTGCTATCAATATTATTGAGTTTGATTTACTTTTATTTTGAAGTTACTAAAAATATTCAGAATTTTTCAGAGGAAGAAATATGCTTAGGAAAATGTTCCAAGGTGGTTCTTCAAGGAAGCAAGGACCCATGCTTGCAATGCGTGATGCTGATGACGAGCCACCAAGAGACGCTCGAGTGCGTCCTTGTGAATGGCCTTTTGAGAACTTTATGGATCGAGCGGGAATTAAGGAAGAATTCAACGCATATTTGCGTAACGCTGGTCTTGTGAGCTTCGAGGAAGAGAAGTGCAGCCAGTATCACAACCTCACCAGTACCTTTGTGAGGAGGTTTGAATTTTCAACTTCACGTAATTCTCCAACTGAACTGTTTGATCTTTATGATAAATCTTACACTATGGACTTAGAGGATTTTACCACCGCATGCAAACTTCCACAATGGGGTAGTATAAGGGATCCTCACAAATCTGAATTTAGGGATTTTCTTACTAGCATAACTGCGGGAGAATCTAGAGATATTACACAAGCTACCATAGGGAGCATTCACTTTCCTGCTATACATTACTTTGCTCTCTTCATAGGTCGATGCATTAATGGTAAAGATGAGGCATGTCACATGTGTGTCCCTGACCTCAGTATTCTTAGGAGTGCTGTGTTAGGAGACCAATCTTATAATTTGGGAGCCATTGTTGCATGTAGGTTGCATCTTAATAGATTTAATGGAGATTTCTTTGGTGGAATTTATGCAACCCGCATAGCTAATTTTCTTTGTGTAGCCATACGCGAAGATGATATTAAATTACCTACTCCTTACCTAGACTTTAATGCTATGGTCCACCACCAGTTTGTTGAGAGGAATGAATCACCTCTCGAGTATCGACTAATCTTTGACAGACGTCGTTCTGTCCATATTACTCTCCCTGCTCCTGCCTTCTTTGATTATCAGGCAAGAGGAAGATACACTATTACCAGAGAGGAGGCAGATGAGTACGAGAGGAGAGAGGAGGCCGCTCGTCGCCACGCTGCAGCTCAGCAGGCGATAGCCACTGCATCGCAGTACGACCCCAACTACTATTATGGATATCCGCCAGGCCAGCCGTGGTCATAGACCAACATAGGCCAAAAGCCTAAGCTTGGGGGAGTACGTATTTCCCACCGACATTACATTTATGTTCACACACTCATTGCTAGATGTTGGTGCTCATACTTTTTCATTGTATCATCCGTGCTAGTTTATTTTCCTTTTTATGCTTTCTTCTTGTGTGTTTAATAAACCTTAAGAAAAAACCAAAAAAATTAGTTGTAGCTTTTAATCAGTTTAATTTCCATGCTTGTAGTAGTAATTAAAAAGAAAACCCCAAAATATTTCCTGTTCTTCTTTTGCTTATTGGGAGCTTTCCCATGTAAATAGTTTTATTTCTTTTATTTTCTTTGGGGGTCGATAGGAGTAGGCCATGATTAAATTGTTGAAGTGGCTCTTATATGCACTAATGTTGATCTGACAAAAGAGCTCATATTGCCTTGTCTTCTCCTGTTTATTGAATGCTTGCAGATTCCAGCTTAGTCCAATGCACGTGCACTATTATTGTTATTCACACTATTCGGTCGTGCAAGTGAAAGGCAATTATGACGATATATGATGGACTGACTGAGATGAGAAAAGCTGGTATGAACTCGACCTCTTTTGTTTTTGTAAATATGATTAGTTCATCATTCATGATTCAGCCTATTATGAATAAACATGTTTGCAATGACAACTAGAGATCATAGTTTCTTGTGCCATGCTTGATTAGCTATGAGTTATAATGGTTACCTTGCATGCCAACATGCTATTGAGATGGTTATGATGTGGTATGATAGGGTGGTATCCTCCTCTGAATGATTTAAGTGACTTGACTTGGCGCATGTTCACGCATGTAGTTGAAACAAAATCAACATAGCCTTCACAATATTTATCTTCATGGTGGATTATATCCTACTCATGCTTGCATTCGGTGTTAATTAATTTTAATGCATGTTCATGACTGTTGTCGCTCTCTAGCTGGTCGCTTCCCAGTCTTTTGCTAGCCTTCACCTGTACTAAGCGGGAATACTGCTTGTGCATCCAATCCCTTAAACCCCAAAGTTATTCCATATGAGTCCACTGTACCTACCTATATACGGTATCTACCTGCCGTTCCAAGTAAATTTGTATGTGCCAAACTCTAAACCTTCAAATAAATATCCTGTTTTGTATGCTCGAATAGCTCATGTATCAACTAGGGTTGTCTGTATCTTCCATGTTAGGCGGGTTATTCTCAAGAGGAGTGGACTCCGCTCCTCACTCACGAGATAAATGGCTGGTCACCGGGATGCCCAGTCCCATGCTTTATGCAAACTAAATCAAAATAATTGCAAACAAAACTCCCCTGGGACTCTTGTTAGTTGGAGGCACTCATTGTTTCGAGCAAGCCATGGATTAATGCCTGTTGGTGGAAGGGGGAGTATAAACTTTACCATTCTGTTTGGGAACCGCCTATAATGTGTGTAGCATGGAAGATATCGCCATATCTTGGTTGTTATGTTGACAATGAAAGTATACCGCTCAAAATATTATTCACCTCTATTTCAAAACTGAGCTCTGGCACCTCTACAAATCCCTGCTTCCCTCTGCGAAGGGCCTATATATTTACTTTTATGCTGAGTCATCATCCTCTTATTAAAAAGCACCAGTTGGAGAGCACCGCTGTCATTTGCATTCATTACTGTTAGTTTACATTGAGTATGACATGACTGGATCTCTTTTACCATGAATTACAATGTCTAGTCAGTCCTTGGTCTTTAAAGGTGCTCTGCATTTATGTTTTGCGGTCTCAGAAAGGGCTAGTGAGATACCATCTTGTTATATCATATTATGATTGTTTTGAGAAAGTGTTGTCATCGGAGATTTATTATTATGGCTCGCTAGTTCATTATGCTATTGATATGAGTAAACTTGAGACCTATGCGTTATTGTGAATGTGGTTAGTTATAATCTTTGCTGAAAACATGGATGCTGGCTTTACATATTTACAACAACAAGAGCAAACATAGTTTGTAAAAGTTTTTCTTTATCACTTTCAGTTTGTCAACTGAATTGTTGAGGATAAGCAAAGGTTTAAGCTTGGGGGAGTTGATACGTCTCCAACGTATCTACTTTTCCAAACACTTTTGCCCTTGTTTTGGACTCTAACTTGCATGATTTGAATGGAACTAACCCGGACTGACGCTGTTTTCAGCAGAATTACCATGGTGTTATTTATGTGCAGGAGCAAACGTTCTCGGAATGACCTGAAACTTCACGGAGCCACTTTTCAGAAAATAAGAAACATACCTGCAAAAGATGAAGGCCAGGGGCCCACCACCTCCCCACGAGGGTGGGGGGCGCCCCCCCTAGGGCGCGCCCCTACCTCGTGGGCCCCTGTTGCCTCTCCGACTCCAACTCCAACTCTATATATTGTGTTTCGGGGAGAAAAAACCAGAGAGAATAAATCATTACGTTTTACGATACAGAGCCGCCGCCAAGCCCTAAAACCTCTCGGGAGGGCTGATCTGGAGTCCGTTCGGGGCTCCGGAGAGGGGAATCCGTCGCCATCGTCATCATCAACCATCCTCCATCACCAATTTCATGATGCTCACCGCCGTGCGTAAGTAATTCCATCGTAGGCTTGCTGGACGATGATGGGTTGGATGGGATCTATTATGTAATCGAGTTAGTTTTGTTAGGGTTTGATCCCTAGTATCCACTATGTTCTGAGATTGATGTTGCTATGACTTTGCTATGCTTAATGCTTGTCACAAGGGCCCGAGTGCCATGATTTCAGATCTGAACCTATTATGTTTTCATCAATATATGAGAGTTCTGGATCCTATCTTGCAAGTCTATAGTCACCTATTATGTGTTATGATCCGTTAACCCCGAAGTGACAATAATCGGGATACTTACTGGTGATGACCGTAGTTTGAGGAGTTCATGTATTCACCATGTGTTAATGCTTTGTTCTGGTTCTCTATTAAAAGGAGGCCTTAATATCCCTCAGTTTCCGTAAGGACCCCGCTGCCACGGGAGGGTAGGACAAAAGATGTCATGCAAGTTCTTTTCCATAAGCACGTATGACTATGTTCGGAATACATGCCTACATTATATCAATGAACTGGAGCTAGTTTTGTGTCACCCTAGGTTATGACTGTTACATGATGAACCACATCCGACATGATTCTCCATCACTGATCCATTGCCTACGAGCTTTCCATATATTGTTCTTCGCTTATTTACTTTCCCGTTGCTATTGCTATCATCACTACAAAATACCAAAAACATTGCTTTTACTACCGTTACCTTTTGTTACCGTTATCACTACAATCATATTACTTTGCTACTAAATACTTTGCTGCAGATATTAAGTTTCCAGGTGTGGTTGAATTGACAACTCAGCTGCTAATACTTGAGAATATTCTTTGGTTCCCCTTGTGTCGAATCAACAAATTTGGGTTGAATACTCTACCCTTGAAAACTATTGCGATCCCCTATACTTGTGGGTTATCAAGACTATTTTCTGGCGCCGTTGCCGGGGAGCATAGCTCTATTCTTTGAGTCACTTGGGATATATATCTTCTTATCATTATGAAGAACGTGAGAGATCCAAAAAACCAAGATCTACCTCAACTACGAGGGGAGGTAAGGAACTGCCAGCTAGCTCTGCACTTGATTCACCTTCTGTTATGAGTAAGTTTGCGACACCTACACCTACACCTGCTTCTGCTATTCGTTCTGATATGTCGCATGTTATTGATGATGCCACTTCTGCTATGCATGATACTTATGATGAAACTACCCCTATGCCTGATACTACTATGCCACTTAGTGATTTTCTTGATGAACAAATTGCTAGGGCTAGAGAAATTGAAAATATTGAATCTAATGATACTGATGAAAGTGATGATGAAGAATCACTTGTTATTCCTAAGGGTTATGTTTTTGATCAAGAAGCTTCTTTAGCTATTTTAGCTTGCAAAAAATAGAAATGAACTCAAAAGGTTATTAGCTAAATGGAGTAAGCAATCTCTAAATGCTAGAATGAAACCTGACCCTGCTTTTGCTACTTCACCTATCTTTGGTTATTAGCTAAATGGAAGCAGCAATCTTAATGCTAGAATGAAACCTGACCCTGCTTTTGCTACTTCACCTATCTTGTTACTGATAAGGATTATGAATTCTCTGTTGATCCTGATATAATTACTTTGGTCTGAATCTTTTATTTGGCTATGAATCTGAAACTGTTGTGGCACATCTTACTAAATTAAATGATATAGCCACCCTGTTCACTAATGATGAGAGAACTCGTTACTTTTATATCCTTAAAATATTTCCGTTCTCATTAAGGGTGATGCTAAGATATGGTTTAATTCTCTTGATCCTGGTTGTGTGCGTAGTCCCCAGGATATGATTTATTACTTCTCTGCTAAATATTTCCCTGCTCATAAGAAACAAGCTGCTTAAGGGATATATATAATTTTGTGCAAATTGAAGAAGAGAGTCTCCCACAAGCTTGGGGGAGGCTTCTCCAATTACTTAATGCTTTTCCTGATCATCCTCTTAAGAAAAATGAAATACTTGATATCTTTTATAATGGACTAACCGATGCTTCCAGAGATTACCTGGATAGTTGTGCTGGTTCTGTTTTCAGGGAAAGAACACCGGATGAAGCTGAAATTCTATTGAATAATATGTTGACAAATGAAAATAATTGGACACCTCCGGAGCCAATTCCTGAGCCTATTCCTAAACCAACTCCGAAGAAGAGGGTATTCTATTTCTCAGTCCTGAAGATATGCAAGAGGCAAAGAAATCTATGAAAGAAAAGGTATTAAAGCTGAAGATGTTAAGAATTTACCTCCTATTGAAGAAATACATGGTCTTAATTTACCTGCCTGTTGAAGAAACATATAATCTTAATCCTTTACCTATTGAAGAAACTCATGGTCTTGATAACCCGACATCAGGTAGTAAAGGTAAATTCTCTCTATAGATATGATAAAGCTGAAATCCCATTTACTAAGTTTGCTAGCCCATGCTTAGATGAGTTTGATAAATTTATGGCTAAGCAAGAAGACTTTAATGCTTATTTTGGTAGACAATTGAAATACAATTCAAATATGCTTGAACACTTGGGTGATTATATGGCTAATGTCAAAGGTGAACTTAAACTTATTAGTAAACATGCTTCTATGGTTACCACTCAAGTAGAACAAGTACTTAAAGCTCAAAATGATTTGCTCAATGAATTGAATAGTAAGATAATGATAATGCTGTTAGAGTGGCTACTAGAACTGGTAAAATGACTCAGGAACCTTTGTATCCTGAAGGCCACCCTAAGAGAATTGAGCAAGATTCTCAGAAAAATAGATGCACCTAGTCTTCTAAAAGGAAGAAAAAGAAAAATGATAGGACTTTGCATGCTTCTAGTGAACCTATTGTTGAAACACCTGAGAATCCAAATGATATTCTATTTCTGATGCTGAAACACAATCTTGTAATGAAACCTGAAAACCTAGTGATAATGTTAATGATAATGTTCATGATGATGCTCAACCTAGTAATGATAAATGTAGAAATTGAACCCTGTTGATCTTGATAACCCACAATCAAAGAATCAACGTTATGATAAGAAAGACTTTGTTGCTAGGAAACATGGTAAAGAAAGAGAACCATTGGGTTCAGAAACCCATGCCTTTTCCTCCCAAACCATCCAAGAAAAAGGATGATGAGGATTTTGAGCGCTTTGCTGAAATGATTAGACCTATCTTTTTGCGTATGCGATTAACTGATATGCTCAAAACCAATCCTTATGCTAAGTACATGAAAGATATTATTACAAATAAAAGAAAGATACCAGGAAGCTGAAATTTCCACCATGCTTGCTAATTATACTTTTAAGGGTGGAATACCAAAGAAACTTGGAGATCCAGGAGTACACTATACCATGCTCCATTAAAAGAAACTATGTTAAAACTGCTTTATGTGATCTTGGAGCCGGTGTTAGTGTTATGAATAAGTTGACACCTACTGAAATATCTTTGCAAATGGCTGATAAATCAACTGCTATACTGTCGGTATTTGTGAGGATGTGCCTGTTGTAGTTGCAAACGTTACTATTTTAACGGACTTTGTTATTCTTGATATTCCCGAGGACGATAGTATGTCTATTATTCTTGGAAGACCCTTTTTGAATACTGCAGGGGCTGTTATTGATTGCACTAAAGGCAATGTCACTTTTCATGTTAATGGTAATGAGCACACGATACACTTTCCGAGGAAACAACCTCAAGTTCATAGTATCAACTCTATTGGAAAAATTCCATCGATTATATTTGGAGGTTTTGAATTTCCTCTCCTACTGTCAAGAAGAAATATGATATTCTTATTATTGGGGATGTGCATATCCCCGTTGAGGTAACATAGTGTTATTCGAAATTTCTCCGGTTCCATGTTATTCGGAATGAGTTCGTTAACAAGACTTGATCAACCTTGTTAGAGGATTCCTTTTGATGATCATGAGATGGATGAAACTAGAAGGCACAACCTTCTGTACCCCACTTTTACTTTCTGTTATTTATATTAAATAAAATAAAAATAATTTTTCTGTCTGTTATCTGATTATCCGTGCAATATAAAAACCTCGAAAATAAAAGTTCTCCAAATGCCCTGAAATTTAAATATGATTTTTTCTCGAATATTTGAGAATATTTGGCACTGAGAACACATCAGGGGGGTCACCACCTGCCCACGAGGGTGGAGGGCGCGCCCCCCTGCCTCGTGGGCCCACAGTGGCCCTCCTCCACTTATCCTTTCACCCACACTTCTTCTTCCTCCCAAAAACACGAATATCCAGCTCAAACCCGAATCCAAGCTTGTTTTGCTGCCATTTTCGATCTCCTTACTCAAAACACCTCTCACAAAACTGCTTGGGGAGATTGTTCCTTGGTATGTGACTCCTCCATTGGTCCAATTAGTTTTTGTTCTAGTGCTTATTCATTTGCAATTTTTTTTGCTTAGGTGACCTTGTTCTTGAGCTTGCATGTCAAATTTATATGGTCAAAAGTAGTTTTGATGCATGATATAGGCCCTAGGCACTTGTAGGAGTAGTTGCTATCAATATTATTGAGTTTGTTTTACTTTTATTTTGAAGTTACTAAAAAATTTCAGAATTTTTCAGAGGAAGAAATATGCTCAGGAAAATGTTCCAAGGTGGTTCTTCAAGGAAGCAGGGACCCAGGCTTGCAATGCGTGATACTGATGACGAGCCACCAAGAGATGCTCCAGTGCGTCCTTGTGAATGGCCTTCTGAGAACTTGATGGATCGAGCGGGAATTAAGGAAGAATTCAACGCATATTTGCGTAACGCTGATCTTGTGAGCTTCGAGGAAGAGAAGTGCAGCCAGTCACAACCTCACCAGTACCTTTGTGAGGAGGTTTGAATTTTCAACTTCACGTAATTCTCCAACTGTCCTTTTTGATCTTTATGATAAATCTTACACTATGGACTTAGAGGATTTTACCACCGCATGCAAACTTCCACAATGGGGTTAGTATAAGGGATCCTCGCAAATCTGAATTTAGGTATTTTCTTGATAGCATAACTATGGGGAGAATCTAGAGATATTACACAAGCTACCATACGGAGCATTCACTTTCCTGCTATACATTACTTTGCTCTCTTCATAGGTAGATGCATTAATGGTAAAGATGAGGCATGTCACATGTGTGTCCCTGACCTCAGTAATCTTAGGAGTGCTGTGTTAGGAGACGAATCTTATAATTTGGGAGCCATTGTTGCTTTAGGTTACATCTTAATAGATTTAATGGAGATCTCTTTGGTGGAATTTATGCAACCCGCATAGCTAATTTTCTTTGTGTAGCCATACGCGAAGATGATATTAAATTACCTACCGCTTACCTAGACTTTAAAGCTATGGTCCACCACCAGTTTGTTGAGAGGAATGAATCACCTCTCGAGTATCGACTAATCTTTGACAGACGTCGTTCTGTCCATATTACTCTCCCTGCTCCTGCCTTCTTTGATTATCAGGCAAGAGGAAGATACACTATTACCAGAGAGGAGGCAGATGAGTACGAGAGGAGAGAGGAGGCCGCTCGTCGCCACGCTGCAGCTCAGCAGGCGATAGCCACTGCATCGCAGTACGACCCCAACTACTATTATGGATATCCGCCAGGCCAGCCGTGGTCATAGACCAACTTAGGCCAAAAGCCTAAGCTTGGGGGAGTACATATTTCCCACCGACATTACATTTATGTTCACACACTCATTGCTAGATGTTCGGTGCTCATACTTTTTCATTGTATCATCCATGCTAGTTTATTTCCATTTTTATGCTTTCTTCTTGTGTGTTTAATAAACCTTAAGAAAACAAAAAAATTAGTTGTAGCTTTTAATCAGTTTAATTTCCATGCTTGTAGTAGTAAAAAAAAAACCAAAATATTCCTGTTCTTCTTTTGCTTATGGGAGCTTTCCGTGTAAATAGTTTTATTTCTTTCTTTTCTTTGGGGGTCGATAGGAGAAGGCCATGATTAAATTGTTGAAGTGGCTCTTATATGCATTAATGTTGATCTGACAAAAGAGCCCATATTGCTTGTCTTCTCCCTGTTTATTGAATGCCTGCAGATTCCAGCTTAGTCCAATGCACGTGCACTATTATTATTATTCACACTATTCGGTCGTGCAAGTGAAAGGAATTATGATGATATATGATGGACTGGCTGAGATGAGAAAAGTTGGTATGAACTCGACCTCTTTTTTTGTAAATATGATTAGTTCATCGTTCTTGATTCAGCCTATTATGAATAAACATGTTTGCAATGACAACTAGAGATCATAGTTTCTTGTGCCATGCTTGATTAGCTATGAGTTATAATGGTTTACCTTGCGTGCCAACATGCTATTAAAATGGTTATGATGTGGTATGATAGGGTGGTATCCTCCTCTGAATGATTTAAGTGACTTGACTTGGCGCATGTTCACGCATGTAGTTGAAACAAAATCAACATAGCCTTCACGATATTTATGTTCATGGTGGATTATATCCTACTCATGCTCGCATACGATGTTGATTAATTTTAATGCATGTCCATGACTGTTGTCGCTCTCTAGCTGGTCGCTTCCCAGTCTTTTGCTAGCCTTCACCTGTACTAAGCGGGAATACTGCTTGTGCATCCAAACTCCTTAAACCACAAAGTTATTCCACATGAGCCCACTATACATACCTATATACGGTATCTACCTGCCATTCCAAGTAAATTTGTATGTGCCAAACTCTAAAACCTCAAATAAATATCCTATTTTGTATGCTCGAATAGATCATGTATCAACTAGGGTTGTCTGTATCTTCCATGTTAGGCGGGTTATTCTCAAGAGGAGTGGACTCCGCTCCTCACTCACGAGAAAATGGCTGGTCACCGGGATGCCCAGTCCCATGCTTTATGCAAACTAAATCAAAATAATTGCAAACAAAACTCCCCCTGGGACTCTTGTTAGTTGGAGGCACTCGTTGTTTCGAGCAAGCCATGGATTGATGCTTGTTGGTGGAGGGGGAGTATAAACTTTACCATTCTGTTTGGGAACCGCCTATAATGTGTGTAGCATGGAAGATATCGCATCTCTTGGTTGTTATGTTGACAATGAAAGTATACCGCTCAAAATATTATTCACCTCTATTTCAAAATCGAGCTCTGGCACCTCTACAAATCCCTGCTTCCCTCTGCGAAGGGCCTATCTATTTACTTTTATGCTGAGTCATCATCCTCTTATTAAAAAGCACCAGTTGGAGAGCACTGCTGTCATTTGCATTCATTACTATTAGTTTACATTGAGTATGACTTGACTGGATCTCTTTTACCATGAATTACAATTTCCAGTCAGCCCTTGATCTTTAAGGGTGCTCTGCATTTATGTTTTGCGGTCTCAGAAAGGGCTAGCGAGATACCATCTTGTTATATCATAGTATGATTGTTTTGAGAAAGTGTTGTCATCCGAGATTTATTATTATGGCTCACTAGTTGATTATACTATTGATATGAGTAAACTTGAGACCTATGCATTATTGTGAATGTGGTTAGTTATAATCTTTGCTGAAAACTTGAATGCTGGCTTTACATATTTACAACAACAAGAGCAAACAGAGTTTGTAAAAGTTTTTCTTTATCACTTTTAGTTTTTCAACTGAATTGCTTGAGGATAAGAAAATGTTTAAGCTTGGTGGAGTTGATACGTCTGCAATGTATCTACTTTTCCAAACACTTTTGCCCTTGTTTTGGACTCTAACTTGCATGATTTGAATGGAACTAACCCGGACTGACGCTGTTTTCAGCATAATTACCATGGTGTTATTTATGTGCAGGAGCAAACATTCTCGGAATGACCTAAAATTTCAAGGAGCCACTTTTCAGAAAATAAGAAAAATACCTGCAAAAGATGAAGGCCAGGGGGCCCACCACCTCCCCACGAGGGTGGGGGCGCGCCGGCCCCCTAGGGCGCCCCTACCTCATGGGCCCCCTGTTGCCTCTCCGACTCCAACTCCAACTCTATATATTGTGTTTCGGGGAGAAAAAACCAAAGAGAACAAATCATCGCATTTTACGATACGGAGCCGCCGCCAAGCCCTAAAACCTCTCGGGAGGGCTGATCTGGAGTCCGTTCGGGGCTTCGGAGAGGGGACCGTCGCCATCGTCATCATCAACCATCCTCCATCACCAATTTCATGATGCTCACCGCCGTGCGTGAGTAATTCCATCGTAGGCTTGCTGGACGGTGATGGGTTGGATGGGATCTATCATGTAATCGAGTTAGTTTTGTTAGGGTTTGATCCCTAGTATCCACTATGTTCTGAGATTGATGTTGCTATGACTTTGCTATGCTTAATGCTTGTCACTAGGGCCCGAGTGCCATGATTTCAGATCTGAACCTATTATGTTTTCATCAATATATGAGAGTTCTGGATCCTATCTTGCAAGTCTATAGTCACCTATTATGTGTTATGATCCGTTAACCCCGAAGTGACAATAATCGGGATACTAGTGATGACCGTAGTTTGAGGAGTTCATGTATTCACTATGTGTTAATGCTTTGTTCTGGTTCTCTATTAAAAGGAGGCCTTAATATCCCTTAGTTTCCGTAAGGACCCCGCTGCCACGGGAGGGTAGGACAAAAGATGTCATGCAAGTTCTTTTCCATAAGCACGTATGACTATACCGCTGCCACGGGAGGGTAGGACAAAAGATGTCATGCAAGTTCTTTTCCATAAGCACGTATGACTATGTTCGGAATACATGCCTACATTATATCAATGAATTGGAGCTAGTTCCGTGTCACCCTAGGTTATGACTGTTACATGATGAACCACATCCGGCATAATTCTCCATCACTGATCCATTGCCTACGAGCTTTCCATATATTGTTCTTCGCTTATTTACTTTCCCGTTGCTATTGCTATCATCACTACAAAATACCCAAAACATTGCTTTTACTACCGTTACCTTTTGTTACCGCTATCACTACTATCATATTACTTTGCTACTAAATACTTTGCTGTAGATATTAAGTTTCCAGGTGTGGTTGAATTGACAACTCAGCTGCTAATACTTGAGAATATTCTTTGGCTCCCCTTGTGTCGAATCAACAAATTTGGGTTGAATACTCTACCCTCGAAAACTGTTGCGATACCCTATTCTTGTGGGTTATCAGTCGTGGCCTGTGGAGGTGGGCGCGGTTCGAGAGCGGGAGGCAGGAGGCAGATGCAGGGCTGCGCCATGGTCTAGGCGCAGCGGCGCACGCGCGCGCGTGTGCAGGTGCGGGGGTGGCCGCGAGCGCAATGATGCAGAGCAACAACATCCGGTGCTGGAGTGAGGCGAGCGGCGGTAGTACGAGCTCCAGCGAGCTCGGGCGACAGCGGGGAAGAGGGACACGGGGCCGTGGTGAGCGCGAGGGACGAGCGGCCAGTGCGGGAGGCGGAGACGAGGAGAGAAAGGAGAGGCCGGGGCCTCACCGCGGTTGTAGGGTAAAGGGCAGCTGGGCTCAGGGAGGAGGATGGGGATGAGCAGTCCGACGAGGTTGCAACGACGTCAGGGCGGTGACGGGCGACGAGGTCCCTAGGTGACGGCGCGTCTAGATCGGGGGGAGAAGGGGAGGCACCAGGGAGAGTGGGGGATCGGGGGGGGGAGTGGGTGTCTAGGGGGATAAGGTGGGTCAATGGGGCGGTTGGGCCGGCCTGGCGGCCCAGAGGCCAGCTGGGCCACGACCCAGCAGGGGGGGGGGGTTCTTTTTTTACCTTTTATTTATTTTTATTTTTCTGTTTTCTTTTAGTTTTGTTTTAGCAAAATACCAAAATGGCACCTAATTTGATGTTAACAAATATGCCACTGCCACATTAACTAGCTACCTAATCTAAAATAGTTCTGTAATAATTTATTATTTAAAAGTATTAAAACAATAGTTTTTGCTACTGTTTTATTCATCTTATAGCATTTAAACATTTTATAAAAGTATGGTTTCTTCACCATAATCACCTATGCATTAACTGGCACAAACTGAACATTTTAGTTTTAATATTTGAAAGTTTTTGATGTTTGCCTCTATTTTGAATTTGAATTAGAATCGGTTTCGAAATAACGCGAGATTAGCAACAGTACTCGAGGTGACGTGGCATCATTAATAGAGGTTACTCTAGTTTGATTATCCGGGCGTCACACCGACGATCGAATCTCGGGCAAGTGACATACCGATGACAAAGGGAACAACGTATGTTGTTATGCGGTTTGACCGATAAAGATCTTCATAGAATATGTAGGAACCAATATGAGCATCCAGGTTCCGCTATTGGTTATTGACCGGAGATGACTCTCGGTCATGTCTACATAGTTCTTGAACCCGTAGGGTCCGCATGCTTAACATTCGGTGACGATCGGTATTATGAATTTATGTGTTTTGATGTACCGAAGGTAGTTCGGAGTCCCAGATGAGATCGGGGACATGATGAGGAGTCTCGAAATGGTCAAGACGTAAAGATCGATATATTGGACGACTATATTCGGACACCGGAAAGGTTCCGAGTGATTCAAGTATTTTTCGGAGTACCGGAGAGTTACGGGAATTCACCGGGGAGTATATGGGCCTTATTGGGATTTAGGGAAAAGAGAGAGAGGAGGCTGCGCGCCCCCAAGGCCTAGTCCGAATTTGACTAGGGGGAGGGGCAGCGCCCCCTCCTTCCTTCTCTTCTCTTTTCCCTTTCCTTCTTTCCTACTCCTACTATATGGAAGGGGGGAATCCTACTCTTGGTGGGAGTAGGACTCCCCAGGGCGCGCCATAGGAGGGCCGGCCCTCCCCCCTCCTCCACTCCTTTATATACGTGGCCAGGGGCACCCCATAGACACACAAGTTGATCATTGATCCCTTAGCCGTATGCGGTGCCCCCCTCCACCATAATCCACCTCGATCATATCGTAGCGGTGCTTAGGCAAAGCCCTACGTCGGTAGCAACATCATCACCGTCATCACGCCGTCGTGCTGACGGAACTCTCCCGTGAAGCTTTGCTAGATCGGAGTTCGTGGGACGTCATCGAGCTGAACGTGTGCTGAACTCGGATGTGCCGTACATTCAGTACTTGGATCGGTCGGATCATGAAGACGTACGACTACATCAACCGCGTTCTCATAACGCTTCCGCTTACGGTCTACGAGGGTACGTGGACGATACTCTCCTCTCTCGTTGCTATGCATCACCATGATCTTGCGTGTGCGTAGGAAATTTTTGAAATTACTACGTTCCCCAACATGTTCCCTCGAAGTCTGGTGTTAACATTATCAATTCCAAGTGGGTTTTTGAGGTCAAGAGACATGCTGATGGTTCTATTGAGCGCGACAAGGCACGACTCGTTGCCAAGGGTTTCAAACAGAGGTATGGTCTTGATTATGAAGACACATTAAGTCCGGTTATCAAGCCCACTACCATTCGCTTGCTGCTGTCTCTGGCTGTTACCCGAGGATGGTTTCTTCATCAGCTTGATATGCAGAATGCTTTCCTGCATGGAGTCTTGGAGGAAGAGGTTTATATGCGTCAGCCGCCGGGTTTTGTGGATCCTGCACGTCCTCATCATCTCTGCCGTCTTGTTAAGGCGCTATATGGACTTAAACAGGCTCCCCGTGCGTGGCATGCATGCCTCGGCTCTGTTCTTCGGGCTCTTGGTTTTCTTTCCTCCATTGCTGACACGTCCCTGTTCCTTCTCCAGTGTTCTGAGGTTACGATGTATCTCCTGGTTTATGTTGATGATATTATTCTCACCAGTTCCTTTGATGCTGCTGTGGATTGTCTTGTGGCTGCTTTGAGTGGGGATTTTGCTGTCAAGGATTTAGGTGCTCTGCACTTCTTCCTTGGTCTGGAGGTTTCACGGTCTTCTGGTGGGTTGACTCTTACTTAGAAGAAGTATTCTCTGGACTTGTTGCGTCGTGCTGGCATGCTGAAGTGTAAACATGCGATCACTCCGATGTCTGCTACTGATCAGTTGTCTGCCCTTGATGGGGACCTTCTTTCACCTGATGATGCTACCGAGTATCGTAGTCTCGTTGATGGTCTGCAGTATCTTACTATCACCAGACCAGATGTCTCTTATGCAGTCAACCATGTCTGTTAGTATTTCCATGCACCCAGGACGTCTCATTGGTCGGCTATGAAGCGTATTCTGCGTTATATTTGCCTCACTGCCTCTTATGGTTTGCTTCTCCAGCCTGCACCGTCTTATGAGATCTCAGCTTTTTCAGACGCAGATTGGGCTGGGAGTCCTGATGACAGGTGATTCACGGGGGGGATATGCAGTGTTTCTTGGTCCTAACTTGATCGCCTGGAATGCTCGCAAGCAGGCTACGGTTTCTCGCAGCAGTATTGAAGCCGAGTACAAAGCAGTTGTTGATGTGACTGCTGAGATCATATGGGTTCAGTCCTTGAGAGAATTAAGAGTCTCTCCTGCTCATTCTCCAGTGCTTTGGTGTGACAACATCGGTGCTACCTATCTTTCGTGTAATCCGGTGTTTCATGCTCGGACGAAACACATTGAGGTAGACTATCACTTTGTCCGAGAACGTGTTGCACAGAAGCTCCTCAGTATCAAGTTCATCTCATCAAAGGATCAACTTGTTGATATCTTCACGAAGCCTCTTCCACAACCACAGTTTGTAGGCTGTAGGCGCAATCTTAACTTGCTTTGTACTTCAGGCCATAATTAAGATTGAGGGAGGGTGTTAGACTGTATATGTACGTAGACTCTTGTATACGTTTGTAATTGTGTTGTACAAAAACCATTGTGTTGTACACTTCCTCGGAAGAGAGCCCGGGGAAGTGAAATTCTCCCCCATTTTAAAAGAAGAGTACCACTAGTACAGAACCGGTACGTACGTGAGCTCTCACGAAACAGGAGGCGATCTAGGTCTCGCGCGCGGCCGCCTCCGGCCGCCACTTCGGCAGCGGCGGCGCAGCGACTGCTCTCTCCGACCCCTCCGCACATCGCCGCCCCTCTCCGCTCCTCCCCCGCTTCGCCGCCGCCGGACGGCGAAGCCCGCGTGGTCCCCAGGGAAGGTGGCGGTGGGGCGTCCTCGTCGTTGTCGCGCAGATCTCGCGACGGCCGGTGGCGCGCGGCGGTGTTCCGCCGGTGGCTGGCGCCTGCTGCCCGTGGGGCGGCGTCCCTCACGGCGGCGGGGCTGCCCCTGAACGGCGCTTGGTGGTGGCCATGTGGCGGCGCGCGGGTGGGTCGGATCTGGGCTTCCGGTCTGCGTCCTCGTCATGGCAGCGATTGCCGTTGCCCTCGGCCATGAGGCGTGGTCCGGGACGGGCCGAGCACCGGTGGTGCTGGCCAGGACGCATGCTGGCAGCGCCCTACTTCATCTCGCGTTGTCTCGCTGGCCAATGGTGGTGGTCATCTTCGTCATCAGAGATGGCCGGCCAGAGGCTTGGTGATCGGATCTCGAGATCCATCATCTAGTCCCGGCTGCGAGTTGGGGAGACATGGTTGCCGGTGAAAATCGAGTCGTTGGCAGGCGATGGCGGCGTTCTACGCCGTTAGCTTGATGGAGGCATCATTGTGTAACTACTGTCGACCCACTCGTGCTGCTCTGGGGAAACCCTAGGATCTGGTGTTTCAGATCGGACGATGGCGGCACTGCGGTGTCGTTTCTCTCTTGGGAGCATCGTTTGTGGTGCAGCGCTGGAAGTCAGAGGCAGGAGGTGGAGCGGCTTCGTCTTGCACGGAGCTTTGGTGGAGATGTTAAGTCATGCCTGACCGACAGGTGCTACACTTTGTCATGCCTGGTCGGTAGGTGCTACGCACGACAGATCTTCCAAAGACTTCAAGATGTGTCAGCTGGTGATACTTGGCAGCATGGTGCTGAGGTGTATCAGTGGCGACCGCGACGTGCACAGCTGTTTGCGCGCGGGGAGGAGGTGCCGTTGGGCGCCGTGGTGGCGTCGACGATAGCTAGACCGAGCAAGGTTGATGCATCAGTACAGTTCTGAAGATGGAGCGTTGGCAGTTGGCGGCGGCGGCCTCTGAGAGCACGCCGGACCGGCGAGACCCATGTCCGGCAGGCGTCCTGGATGGGTCCTCAGGTCTTACATGTTAGGTTTGGCTGCGTTGTCTGTTTGGTATTAGGCCCAGGCTATCTGCGCCCCTTCATCAACTGGATAGGTGTAGCGACAGTTTGTTGCTTAGACGGCGGCTTTAGTCTTACTGTGGTATTACTTTATAAGGTCTTGTGAGAATAATTAATAAAGTGGCCGTATGCATCGCCCAGATGCAGAGGCCGAGGGTCGTCCTCTTTTTCTAAAGAAAAACCTTTGATACCCCTATATAATGAGATAGCCACACCCCGTTTAGGGTGTTGAGCAGTTTCTCAAACTCCATGTTTTACAGAAGTGCGCTATGTTACTATCTAAGTTACTTTCACTATGACTAGCCTTACAATGTGATTCATCAACAGCTGGGACCCGCGCGGATCACGTCCCGGATGTCAGTGGGCCAGGTGGGAAGGTCTGATCAGGAAGCGATCAGATCAAGCATTCAATTAGCTAACTAGATAGATCAACCTTGCTATACGTACGATTAATCCTTGTCTAACACTGTACGATTAGACACAACCATAAATAATTCAGTTTGTGGGTCATAGTATTCAGAGATGATCCCATGTCTGGTCGTCCATTGTCCGACGCCACAACATCGTACGTACAGTAGTTTCGTAGATTGATTGAGCAGACGGTTCTTTTCTTCTTCTTCTAACAAGGCGCAAATGGTTCGGCAAAATGAAGCTTCCTCTGCCAACAGTGATGAATAACCGCACACAGGCACTTAACATATCTGACACCGAATTTAGCAAATGAAAGTACATGCCTGTTACTATGTAAAACATGCTGAGAGTACAAGATTGTATGAACAGCAACGTACGTATAGAGACATTAATTACTTCCTCCGTAAACTAATATAAAAGCGTTTAGAATACTAAAATAATGATCTAAACGTTTTTATATTAGTTTACAGTTATATTAGTTTACAGAGAAAGTACTTGGTTTTATGCCGTAAGTGGCCATTTATTTGCAAGAGGTTTATTAGCTTCATATCTACGTACTCCTTCAATTTTTTTACTTGGCACGTAACGTAATGTAATGCGTGGTTGGGTAGGCCGGTATGTATACGTAGCTGCTGCCGCTCCTAGTGCTGCTACGCCTCGTTGACGTCCAACGGCAGGCCACGCTCACGCCGGAGCACCCGCCGCACCGGTCGTGCTCCCGTCCGCGGCATCGCCATCGTCGTCGCCACGGCAGCGCGGCTTCCACTTCGGCCTGGGGGAGCCCCACCGCACCGGGACGCGCGGCCCGCAGCGAGCCTCGTGCTCCAGCCCTCGCCTCGCCTCCGGGCTGAGCGCGAAAGGGTGGGGAGGGGTCCTCAACCGGTGCCTCCCCGGCGGCGGCGGCGGAGGCACCGCGATTCCATCAGCGGGGGCGGGGGCGGCATCGCCTTCAGACCCTCCGGGTGCTGCCGCCGGCACTGCCTCGTGGAGCCATCCGTCGACGCCACCGGCTGCAGGACTGGCCCGCGATGGCTCGGCTGACGCCGTCGAGAGGAGGAGGAGGGCCACGAGGCACAGCGAGAAGAGTGAGGCCATTGCTGGTGAAGCAGGCTCGCTGACGCCTTCCTTTCCTGTCTGTGAAGAATCAGAGGGTGGCAGACAACTAGTTATAGCAAGTTGCCGTAACTGACGGATGCTAATGTTAACAGATTGCAGGTTAAGGGAGTTAATGTGAACCCGAGTTTGAAACAGATCCTGGCATAACCACACTTAATGGGAAGCATTTGCTTCGAAAGAAACTTCTTCAACGGCAGCATTGAGATTTCAGGCAACTCTAGCTGATCTCTGAAAAGAGTTTAACTCCAACCAGGACAAGCCGTTTGTCAGCTTTATGAAATGTTTTGAGCCAAACATTCAAACAATCCCCTAAATTATTTGGAGTTGTTCTCAAATCAAAGGCACATTTTATCAGACACCAGACAAGTCTGGCAGCTGAACACTCAAAGAACAGGTGGTTGATATTTTCCTCATGTCCACATAACACAAATTCTTTTCCTCCTTTCCACCCTTTTTTGATCAAATTATCTTTGGTTAGAATACTCTTGCGAGCTAGCAGCCAGAAGAACATTTTGATTTTAGCAGGGGTTTTCACCTTCCACAAGAACTTGTGTGGGAAACCCACATCAGTCTTAATGAGAAACATATATAAAGATTTAACAGAAAATATTCTGCCACTAGTTAGCATCCACTGTGGTTTGTCTTTTCCATCATACATCCTAACCTCTTCACATGTACTCCCTCCATTCCAAATTAGTTGACTTGAATTTATCTAAATACGGATATATCTATACTTGTTTAGTGTCTAGATACATCCGTATCTAAAGAAATATGAGTCAAGTACTCCCTCTGTAAACTAATATAAGAGTGTTTAGATCATTAAAATAGTAATCTAAACGCTCTTATATTAGTTTATGGAGGGAGTAATTTGGAACGGAGGAAGTAGTTTTGAGGTTAGCTCACAAGTCTGCAGAATCACCAATCAGATTTCTTCTAAATGAGAAATCATCCCAGCCTTTGTCAATGGCCTCAGCAACAGAAATCTTGTTATCAAAACTAATATTATACAGTCAGGGGTAAGCATCTTTCAGTGGTTTGTTTCCCACCCACCGGTCTTTCTAAAATCTGGTGTTTCTCCCATCCCCTAGTTTTTTAACATGCTGATAATATATATTTTTAACTTTCAGGAGACTAGCCCAAAATTGGGAATCACCCACTTTCTTTTTAATCCCAGATATACATTTATTCTTCACATATTTGTTAAGAAGAAGATCAATCCAAAGTCCTTCAATTTCCAACTTCCAAAACCACTTAGATAAGAGGGCTTTGTTCATGAGATCCAAATTTAGGATTCCCAAGCCACCCTCCATTTTTGGTAAACAACAGGTTTTCCGGTTCACCAAATGGTACTTTTTTTATCTTCATCTTCCTACCAAACTATGTTCTGCTTTGATAGAGCCAAGGAAGAACAAGAGGCATATAAGCAACTGTTCGGGTGTGAATTGGGGGCGTTACCTTTTACGTATTTAGGTATACCCATTCACCACCGTAAGCTAACAAATAGCGAATGGAAGTGCATTGAGGATCGTTTTGAGAAGAAATTGGGATGTTGGAAAGGCAAACTGATGTCATATGGAGGCCGGTTAGTTCTTATTAACTCGGTGCTCACTAGTATGTCCATGTTCCTTCTGTCTTTTTTCAAAGTACCAGTGGGTGTTCGGAAAAGACTCGATTTCTATCGACCTCGTTTCTTCTGGCAAAGCAATGAGTTGAAGAGAAAGTATAGATTAGCTAGATGGGACATTATTTGTCGACCTAAGGACCAAGGGGGTCTAGGGATCGAAAATCTGGAGGTTAAGAACAAATGTCTCCTCAGTAAATGGCTATATAAGCTTTCGCAAGAGACCGAGCCCACTTGGGCCCAGATTCTGCGTAATAAGTACCTTCATTCCAAGACCTTATCCCAGGTAACGGTGAGGCCGGCGGATTCGCCTTTCTGGAAAGGCCTGATGCGAGTTAAGTCGCTATTCTTTAACCGGACCAAGGTGGTTATCGGTAACGGTACGTCTACAAGGTTCTGGGAGGATACCTGACTAGGGGATACGCCATTGGCGGTTCAGTATCCTTCTCTCTATCATATTATTCAACGAAGAGATGCGACCGTTCAGACGGTGTGTCAGTCCACGCCTCTTCATATAAGCTTCAGGAGAGCTTTAGCCGGTAACTGTTGGGAAGCTTGGCTCCATCTTGTGAGAAGACTGATGGAGGTTCAACTTTCTCAGCGCCCAGATCGATTATGTTGGAAACTTACGACGAATGGAGTTTTCACGGTTAAATCTATGTACGTGGATATCATTAACTCTAGTTCTATTCCAAAGTCGAAACATGTATGGCAAGTCAAAGTCCCTTTGAGAGTTAAAGTGTTCATGTGGTTTGTGCATAAACAAGTCATTTTAACTAAGGACAACTTGATTAAACACAACTGGAATGGATCTAGTGGGTGTAGCTTTTGTGATACAGATGAAACTATTAAACACCTCTTTCTCGATTGTCCTATGGCAAAAATTTTATGGCAGTCAGTGAAAATAGCCTTTAATATTACTCCTCCACAGAATATTAATACGTTATTCGGAATGTGGTTGGATGGGATTGAGCCCCATACAGCGAGACACATTCGTGTTGGAGTATGTGCGCTATTATGGGCTATGTGGAATTGCAGAAATGATTTAGTCTTTAACAGAACATCCAACACTCATTTTTTGCAGGTTATATTCCGAGCCATTGCATTGTTCCGTATGTGGTCATTACTCACTCCGACGGAGGCCAGGGAGCGTTTGGTTACTGGATCTATCCGATGGGAGATGGTTGCACAGGATATCTTCAGCCGGTTTGGATGGTGGTCATGTAATAGGATAGGCAATTAGTTTTCCTATCTTTCTCTTGCCGACCGGCTGTGGCATTTGTTTTGCTTCTTCAGCGCTCTGTGAGCGGCTTTTTGTGAGACTTGTAGATTTGTGTCGAACCTATTTGCTTTGTTAATAAAGGTGGCCGTATGCATCTTTCCGATGCAGAGGCCGGGGAAGTCCCCCTTTTCCAAAAAAAACCAAACTAATCTAGCTCTGAAAAATCAACTTTTTTCCTCACCCGTACAGGAATAGGATAAAAAGACATCATAAAAATGGGTATGTTAGTCAGACATGATTGAACCAGAGTCACTCTCCCTGGCATATTTAAGAGTCTCCCCTCCCAGCAAGCACATCTCTTCTCAATTTTTCAGTAACTATTTTCCAAAACTTATTGCTCAGTCTCACATCAGAAACAGGTAAACCTAGATATTTCAATGGCACTTTACCTAGTTTACATATGAAAATCTCCTGGTATATGTGTGCCTTTGCACTAGTATCACCAAACAAGAAGATTTCACTTTTGTGAAAATTGATAGTAAGTCCAGACATTTGCTCAAAAGCACTGAGAATGAATTTCAAATTTCTAGCACTTTCTTCATCATCTTGTAATACGGATGTTATGTCGTCAACATATTGACTCCACTATTGCCAAAATCAGACAACACTCGCTTAACAAAGCCAGAATTCTTGGCTTTGTCCAAAATGATGGCCAAAGCATCTGCTGCTAAATCAAACAGCAGAGGAGACATGGAATCTCCTTGTCTCAAACCTTTGCGAGTTTTGAAATAAGGACCAATAACATCATTCACTTTCACGCCCACATGTCCCTCAATCATGGTACCAGATCACACCATTGATCAGGGAAAATTTCCAGTTTTAACATTTTATAAACAAATGGCCATTTGATTTTATCATATTCTTTTTCAAAGTCTACCTTAAAAGAGGAGTGCACTTTGTTTCTTATGATGAATTGTATTAAGGACCTCGTGTAACACCATCCCACCCCCTGTAGCGCCCAAGATGCGATTCTATCCCGATCACGTGATGAATTCATGATTGGGGCACAATCGCATTTCGAGCGCATAGCAAGCTGGATATCATTACAACATACCATGTACTGAATAGATGAGAATACAAGATAAAGGCTTACACTCGCCACAAGCTACAACATCAATACAACAGTTCATTAATACATAGCACTCATCATACAAAAGACCAGGATCCGACTACGGATGAAATCAAATGAAAAAGAAGAACGACATCCACCCTACTAATCCCAGGCTCCCCGACCAGGAACGTATCCCTTGATCGAAGAAGAAGAAGCATAAGAACTCCAAACAAGCAAGCATCGCACTCGCGTCAAAGCACCGCTTTACCTGCACCTGCAACTGTTGTTGTAGTAATCTGTGAGCCACGAGGACTCAACATTCCCATTACCATGGGTATCAAGACTAGCAAAGCTTAATGGGTATGGAATGGATAAGTGGTGAGGTTGCAGCAAGCGACTAAGCATTGTATGGTGGCTAACTTACGAGTACAAGAATAAGATGAGAAACTACGCAACAGTCGCAAACTAGTAATGATCAAGAAGTGATCCTGAAGTACTTATGTTCAAACATAACACAACCATGTTCTATTCCCGAACTTTGTCGAAAAGAGACAATCACAGTTACACACGCGGTTGGTGTATTTTATTTCGGATCTGGTGTCAAGTTCTCTACAATCGGATATTAAAAACTCCCATCTGCCACATAACTGCGGGCACGGCTCTTGAAAGTTTAAACCCTGCAGGGGTGTCCCAACTTAGCCCATGACAAGCTCTCACGATCAACGGAGGAAAATCCTCCTCCCGGAACAACCCGATCAAACTCGGAATCTCGGTTCACAAGACATTTCGAGAATGGTAAAACAAAACCAGCAAGACCTCTCGGCGTGCCGACACCCTGATAGTAGCTGCGTGTATTTCGTCTCAGGCCATGGTTGGATGAGCACAGCGTATAGCAACTGAGACCCGAGTTGCCCCAGGGGAAGCACACACAACTTTGTTTTGGACCAGGACTCATGAGGAGCACTGGCCCGGGTTGTTGATTAAGAAACCTCGGGTGCTAGCCGGTCCCTATGCAAGTTTTAGTTGTTATTAGGAAAATGGTAAAACCAATGTTGGGCCTTGCTGGAAGAGTTTTATTCAAAGCAAACTGTCAAGGGGGGCCCATAAACCCCAACCGTGTTAGGAACACAAAATCAAGGAGCATAATACCAGTATGACGGAAACTAGGATGGCAAGAGTGGAACAAAACACCAGGCAAAAGGCCGAGCCTTCCACCATTTACCAAGTATATAGATGCATTAATTAAATAAGAGATATTGTGATATCCCAAGATATCCATGATATCCATGTCCCAACATGTAACAACTTGCAACTACACCTGCAACTAGCAACGCTATAAGAGGGGCTGAGCAAAGTGGTAACATAGCCAAACAACGGTTTGCTGGGATGGTGGAAAAGGTTAGAGGCTATTTCATGGCATATTGGGAGGCTTGATAAACAAGTGGTGGGTAGCGCGACATAGCGATAGCATCGAGACAACTAGCATATCAAAAATAGTAGTGAGATCCAAGGTTATGGTCATCTTGCCTGAAATTCCGCTAGGAAGAAGACCGAATCCATGAAGTACACGAACCATCGTAGTCGAACGGATCCTCACAATCGCAACGTAACCGGAACTGTCGTGAAGAAGCACAACCGAAAAGAAGCAAACAACATAGTAAACAAACAAGCATAAACATGACATGATGCTCAACCAAGTATGATGCATGTCCAGTTTAATGATTCATAGCATGGCAAAGTGTAACTATCAGATTACGGGTTCCAGCAAACCCTTGTGAGGTTCGAACTCTGGTGTGTGCACGAAGTACTCTCTCCCCCTAGCTCGCTTGCTCAAGATTCCACAGCCTAGCTCGACGAACCCAAAGAACACGAGACACAGGTTTATACTGGTTCAGGCCACCGTGTGGTGTAATACCCTACTGTAGTGTGGTGGTGGATTGCCTCAAGGGGCTGAGGATGAACTAGTACAGTGGATGGACAACCTCAGGAAGTGAGGTGTTCTTGGGCTCGATGAGCTGGTGAGCTGGTCAGGGTGGCATGAATCCCACCCCCTATGGTGGTGGCTAAGTCCTATTTATAGTGGCCTTGGTCCTCTTCCCAAATGTTAGGAGGGAAGGGATCCCACAATGGCCAAGTTTGAAGGGGGACAACTAGTACAAGCTATCCTGATAAAAGGTGGTCTTCGCCTGCCAAAGGCTCTGGTGGTGACGCTGTTGCGGGCTCCGTGATGACCTCCGTCCTGCCGTCCTGGCGGTCTTGGTCTTGTTGCACCGATATGGAAACCTTTGCCTGATGCCTCGGGACCCCGCACCTGCGCTTGCCGCCTTAGCACCAAAGAGAAAACCAGTACACTGCGCCCGCCTGGCCTTGGTCGTCATGGCTCACGTCATGTGAACCTCGCGAGGTGCTCCCTGCATAGATATCTCCACTCCTCAGGAGCCAGCCTAGAGAGGTTGCCCCTAGGGAGGTCTTGGTGTTGTCCGCCTCGCGAGGCTTGGCCCCCTCGCGAGGTTCTTGAGTTGTTGCTGCTGAAGATGGGCCGTACCAGGCCGTTGGTGGAGCCATGCTCTGGGCCGTAGGCAGGCAAGTCTGGGCACCCCCGGTCCCAGAACGCCGACAATAGCCCCGGGGCCCAAGGCGCGCTCGAGCTTGGCTTCGAGGCAAAGCCAAAGGGCAAGTGCGGAGCACCACGGGCCCCAACGGCCTGCGGCCTTGGTTGACGCGTGACGATTGACGAGACATGGGCGCCTCCACTTCCCCATGCTGCCTCGATAACCGTTCGACTTGACGAGTCCCTGCTGCATGCAGAAGAAAACCATCATTACCTGCGATCATGGAGGCTGGCGGTTGGCCTCCTTCTGGCTATAAATGAGGAGCGGGCGGAGCCCCCGTTGCTCATATCCTTCTTCGCGCCACCTGCTTCTTGTTCCTCCTCATCGTCTCTCCGCCTTGCCGCGATACTCATGGCGCCAACCAAGAGGTTTTCGGCAGCGGAGAAGGGGAAGGCTCGCTAGGAGGGGCCCGACTCACAGCTGCCCAAGAGGGGGCGGGGCCGTACCCGTAAGCATGCCGTGACCCCTGTTGTGGCTCCTCGGGGGCGTGGTCGCACTTATTCTAGGGTTGGCTCATCCTTGGTGGCCGCAGCAGCGTCTCCTCCCACGGCGAGGGCCGCTCTAGGCGGAACAACCCCTATGCCGAAGGGAGGCGCGCCGTGGTCGCCCGGCCTCCTTGGTCGTGCTTCCATTCAGCGGAGGTGCTCCCGGAGTTCGTCGTGTGGTCGGAGAGTCCGGCCGGCACCTGGCTCCAGCTTCCGCGCTCTTTTGTCGGCGAGCTGTCAGCCCAAGGTCTTGACGGCCTCTGGTTGCAGGCCGACGGTTGCTGCAGCAAGGCCTCGTGGGTCGCGGTGGAGGTCTCCGCCGCGGGCAACGTGGCCCTAGCCCACGGCTGGCAAACGTTTGCCCGCACGCGCAGCCTGAGCGGGCAGTGTACCCTCCACTTTAAGTATGATGGCACCGTGACCCTCTTCGTGAGGGTGTTTGGGGAAGATGGTCGTCGCACAGGGTGCTGCCCCAAAGACAACGATGACGACGGTGAGCCCGGACTGGGCGACGACCGCGATGAGGCTGGGGGCGAGCTTGCCCTTGGCGACGGCCGCGGTTCACCCAACGACGACAGCTTCTCCACCGGCGAGAGCACCAGCAGCGGCGGCTATGACCAGCTGCCTCGCCGCCGGGCCCCCTTCGAGGACGGTGGCGCGTCGTCCTGCCGCCACGCGACGGTGAAGCGCGAGAGGGACTCAGATTGAGCTGAGTCCAGGAGGCCCTCGGAGCTGTGCCTCGTCAGCTGCTGCGGCCATGCGGGTCGCTTTTGCTCGCCCTTTCCTCTTTCCCTGCATCCCAAAAAACAAGCATGGGCCCCTGCGGGGCGTGTAATGAACCGCGGTTTAATGCCGCTATGCTATATTTATTGCTCCTGTGTTGTGTTGTGTTGTGGCATTCGTGTTTTATGTAGACGTAGAGGGATAACTTATCTTGATGCGCCCGGGGTGGCTTCCTGTCTCGTGAGGGCGCGCCCTCTGGCACCTAGTGAGGCCTCCTTGCTGCTTACTCAGGAACCGTTGCCCTCGGGAGGCATTACAAGGCTGCAGAATTTGTTAGGGTGTCTGTTGGGTGCCTTATCCTTCCTTGCGCGAGGCCTCAGGCATGGGCTAATCATGGCCTAGCACACCACGTCGCGGTACCTGGGAGGCACGGATTTAGAAGGGTGCGCCAATCACGAGCTCAATCGAGGGCGCCTCGCGAAGATCAGGGGAGCCGAGGCTCTGGAGCGATAGGGCTTTGGCGAGGTGCGTCCGTGGTTTATGCTAGCCCAGCGCACGCACACACCTGCCCAACCCCTGCGCGAGGCGCGCGACGAAGAGCGTCGGGCAACTGCCATCCTTCCTGGCGCGAAACAAAGAAGCGAGCGAAGAAGCAGAGAGAAAAGGGAACTCAACCAAGCAATTGAGAAACACCATAACTCCAAATTCCATAAAAAGGTTGCAACCAGCTACAGAAAGCAAATGAACAGCCGCGTCCGGCACCTAGTCTAGTCTTCTCACCAGCACGGAGCTAAGTGCTGCCACTAGGACGTGGGAGGGAGCCTCCGAGGCCCGAGGGCGGCACTCTGGAGACTCCGGGGCGTGTACATCCCCACTCATTATTATGTGAGAGTGTCACGAGCGGAGACCTTCACAGGCACTGGGCCTTGCTTCATGAGTAGAATTTCCGGAGGTGCTGGATGTTCCAAGCATTTTGGATGGGGATCCCGTCCTGCGTCTCCAGGCGCACAGCACCGGGCCTAGAGACGCGGGCAATCCTAAACGGGCCCTTCCCTGGAGAGCACCCGCCTCGGGACGAAATCTCCCACCTCGAGCGTCCTGGAGCGGGCGCTGCGGTAGTGGTACTGCCGCAACGCCTGCTGGTACCTTGCCGCATGGAGCGAGGCTTGGCGGCGGCGTTCCTTCCCCAGCACGAGGTCCACCCCCGCATGGCGTCCTGGCATGCCTCATCAAATGCCAGGACCCACGCGGAGCGATGCTTGACCTCATGAGGGAGAACCGCTTCGGCTCTGTAGACGAGGAAGAACGGAGTCTCGCCTGTTGGCTTGGTGGCAGTGGTGCGGATGGACCACAACACAGACTGGAGTTCATCATGCCAGCCCCTGCCACAGGCCTCGAGCTTCTTCTTGAAGGTCCTTGTCTTGATGCCTCTCAAGACCTCCGCGTTGGCGCGCTCGGCTTGGCCGTTGCTTCTGGGATGTGCCACTGAGGCGTAGCATATTTGCGTTCCAAGGTTAGCACATTATGTTTTGAAGAGATTGCTAGTGAACTGTGAGCCATTGTTGGTGATGATGCGATTAGGGACTCCGAACCGGCTCACGAGGCCCTTGATGAACTTGACCGCGGAGCCAGCCGGGATGGTGCGGACGGCTTCCACCTCCGCCCACTTGGTGAATTTGTTGATGGCGACGTAGAGGTAGCGGTAACCCTAGGCGCTCGAGGGAATGGACCCAGGATATCTAGCCCCCAGACCGCAAATGGCCATGAGAGCGGGATAGTCTGGAGGCCCTGAGTAGGCTGGTGGATTTGCTTGGCATGGAACTCACAGGCCTCGTAGGATCTCACCAGCTCGGCTGCGTCGTTGAGTGCCGTGGGCCAGTAGAACCCGCTGCGGAACGCCTTGCCCACCAGGGTGCGCGACGACGAGTGGTGCCCTCAATCTCCATCGTGTATGTCAGCTAGCAGCTCGCACCCCTGCTTCCTGGAGATGCATCACAAGGAAATATCATTTGGTTATTTTCGGTATAGCTCACTGTCCTAAATGCAGTACGCTATAGCCTGCCGGGCCACGCATTCCGCATCCTCCTCCTTCTCCAACAGTGTTCCTTGCATCAGGTATGCCCTGAACTCCTCGGTCCAGCTCCCCTCTTGGGGCTCCAGTGCCAAGAGCAGGCGCGCTAATGAGGTCGGACCACAAGCAAGGGCTCTCGAGGCTGGCAGCGGGGGAAGCTCCTCTTGAGGCGGTGCAGGCTCCGCAACCGGGGGGGGGGGGGTCACTGAGGGCTTGAAGAGTCGCTCCTCGAAGACACCAGGCTCTTGGGGCTGACGCCTTGACGCCATTTTGGCGATATCATCCGCTTCCTTGTTTGTGTCGCGGGGCACATGCTGCAGTTCCAGGCCCAAGAATTGCTTCTCCATCTTGCGTACCTCCGCGAGGTATGCCTCCATGTGCTCGTACTTCGGCTCGTACACCTTGTTGGAAAAGTTGATGAGGAGCTGAGAGTCGCCCTTGATGGTGAGGCACTTTAACCCCAAGGCTGTCGCAGCCTTTAGGCCAGCGATCAATCCTTCGTACTCCGCAATGTTGTTGGAGACCTTCTCACCCCGCTTGAAGCAGAGCTGCACGGCGTAGTAGAGCTTGTCCTGGGTAGGCGAGATGAGTACAACTCCAGCCCCCGCGCCCTGCAGCGCGAAGGCGCCGTCGAAGTACATGACCCAGCCGCCCGGTGCTTCGCTCCCTGGCGAGAGAGACTGATCCTTGCATACTTCGGGCCCTGGAGCGTCAGTCCATTCCGCCACGAAGTCGGTGAGCGCGGCCCCCTTGATGACCCTCGTGGTGCTGAACTCCTGCTGGAAGGCCTGCATCTCGATGTTCCATTCGGCGACCCTCCCCGCAGCATTAGGGCTCTAGAGTATCCTCTCCAGTGGGTACGCCAAAACGACCTTGATGGGGTGGCCTTGGAAGTCACTACAAAAAAAGACACATCCGTGACACTTTGAGCCGAACAATTTTTTTTCTATCATACATATGACACTTCTATGACGATAATTGTGACAAAACCCGGTATCATCATAGATGTGGTGGGCTCCTACTTCTATGACAAAAAATCATGACAGAAAATGGGCTTTTCGTCCTGGGCGGGCCGGAGATGCAGCTGCATGACATTCTTTGGGCCGTCAATGACGGAAAAAACCGTGGTAGAAGCGAGGGGGAGGAAAATTTCGGGGAGTTCCCGGTTACGGTGGGAGGTCGGGGGCCGAGCGATGCGCGTTTCTCTCGTACATGTACGCGCATGTGTGTGAGGCGTTGGCTCTAACTGAACCCGAGCGAGGCGTTGGGCTCTAACTGAACCCGAGCGATTGCACTACAGGTGATAACACACAAGTATAGGGGATCGCAACAGCTTTCGAGGGTAGAGTATTCAACCCAAATTTATTGATTTGACACAAGGGGAGCTAAAGAATATTCTCAAGTATTAGCAGCTGAGTTGTCAATTCAACCACACCTGGAAACTTAGTATCTGCAGCAAAGTGTTTAGTAGCAAAGTAATATGATAGTGACAGTAACGGTAACAAAAGAGTAACGAAAGCAAAGTAATGTTTTTGGTATTTTGTAGTGATTGTAACAATAGCAACGGGAAAGTAAATAAACGTAAACCAGTATATGGAAAACTCGTAGGCATCGGATCAATGATGGATAATTATGCTGGATGCGGTTCATCATGTAACAGACATAACATAGGGTGACACAAAACTAGCTCCAATTCGTCAATGTAATGTAGGCATGTATTCCGAATATAGTCATACGTGCTTATGGAAAAGAACTTGCATGACATCTTTTGTCCTACCCTCCCGTGGCAGCGGGGTCCTAATGGAAACTAAGGGATATTAAGGCCTCCTTTTAATAGAGAACCGGAACAAAGCATTAGCACATAGTGAATACATGAACTCCTCAAACTACGGTCATCACCGGTAAGTATCCCGATTATTGTCACTTCGGGGTTAACAGATCATAACACATAATAGGTGACTATAGACTTGCAAGATAGGATCAAGAACTCTCATATATTGATGAAAACATAATAGGTTCAGATCTGAAATCATGGCACTCGGGCCCTAGTGACAAGCATTAAGCATAGCAAAGTCATAGCAACATCAATTTCAGAACATAGTGGATACTAGGGATGAAACCCTAACAAAACTAACTCGATTACATGATAAATCTCATCCAACCCATCACCATCCAGCAAGCCCATGATGGAATTACTCATGCACGGCGGTGAGCATCATGAAATTGGTGATGGAGGATGGTTGATGATGATGACGGCGATGAATCCCCCTCTCCGGAGCCCCGAACGGACTCCAGATCAGCCCTCCTGAGAGGTTTTAGGGCTTGGCGGCGGCTTCGTATCGTAAAACGCGATGATTTCTTCTCTCCTATTTTTTTCTCCCCGAAAGTAGTTATATAGAGTTGGAGATGGAGTCATGGGGTCTCCAGGGGGCCCACGAGGTAGGGGGCGCGCCCTAGGGGGGGCGCCCCCCACCCTCGTGGCAAGGGTGTGGGCCCCCTGGTCTTCATCTTTGGCGAGGATTTTTTATTATTTATTGTAAGATATTCCGTGGAGTTTCAGGTCATTCCGAGAACTTTTGTTTTCTGCACATAAAACAACATCATGGCAATTCTGCTGAAAACAGCGTCAGTCTGGGTTAGTTCCATTCAAATCATACAAGTTAGAGTCCAAAACAAGGGCAAAAGTGTTTGGAAAAGTAGATACGACGGAGACGTATCAACTCCCCCCAAGCTTAAACCCTTGCTTGTCCTCAAGCAATTTAGTTGACAAACTGCAAGAAATAAAGAAAAACTTTTACAAACTCTGTTTGCTCTTGTTGTTGTAAATATGTCAAGCTAGCATTCAAGTTTTCAGCAAAGATTATAACTAACCATATTTGCAATAATTCTCAGATCTCATGATTACCCATATCAATAGCATAATCAACTAGCAAGCCATAATAATAAATCTCAGATGACAACACTTTCTAAAAACAATCATAATATGATATAACAAGATGGTATCTCGCTAGCCCTTTCTGAGACCACAAAACATAAATGCAGAGCACCTTGAAAGATCAAGGACTGACTAGACATTGTAATTCATGGTAAAAGAGATCCAATCATAGTCACACCCAATATAAATTAAGAGTGATGAATGCAAATGACAGCTGCGCTCTCCAGCTAGTGCTTTTTAATAAGAGGGTGATGACTCAACATAAAATTAAATAGATAGGCCCTTCGCAGAGGGAAGTAGGGATTTGTAGAGGTGCCAGAGCTCGGTTTTGAAATAGAGGTGAATAATATTTTGAGCGGTATACTTTCATTGTCAACATAACAACCAAGAGATGGCGATATCTTCCATGCTACACACATTATAGGCGGTTCCCAAATAGAATGGTAAAGTTTATACTCCCTCTCCACCAACAAACATCAATCCATGGCTTTCTCGAAACAACGAGTGCCTCCAACATACATCAGGTCCCAGGGGGAGTTTTGTTTGCAATTATTTTTGATTTAGTTTGCATAAAGCATGGGACTGGGCATCCCGGTGACCAGCCATTTATCTCGTGAGTGAGGAGCGGAGTCCACTCCTCTTGAGAATAACCCGCCTAACATGGAAGATACAGACATCCCTAGTTGATACATGAGCTATTCGAGCATACAAAATAGGAGGATTATTTGAAGGTTTAGAGTTTGGCACATACAAATTTACTTGGAACGGCAGGTAGATACCGCATATAGGAAGGTATAGTGGACTCATCTAGAATAACTTTGAGGTTTAAGGGATTTGGATGCACAAGCAGTATTCCCGCTTAGTACAGGTGAAGGCTAGCAAAAGACTGGGAAGCGACCAACTAGAGAGCGACAACAGCCATGTACATGCATTAAAATTAATAAACATTGGATGCAAGCATAAGTAGGATATAATCCACCGTGAACATAAATATCGTGAAGGCTATGTTGATTTGTTTCAACTACATGCGTGAACATGTGCCAAGTCAAGTCACTTAAATCATTCAGAGGAGGATACCACCCTATCATACCACATCATAACCGTTTTAATTGCATGTTGGCACGCAAGGTAAACCATTATAACTCATAGCTAATCAAGCATGGCATAAGCAACTATGATCTCTAATTGTCATTGCAAACATGTTTATTCATAACAAGCTGAATCAAGAACGATGAACTCATCATATTTACAAAAACAAAAGAGGTCGAGTTCATACCAGCTTTTCTCATCTCAGTCAGTCCATCATATATCATCATATTTGCCTTTCACTTGCACGACCGAACGATGTGAATAATAATAAGAGTGCGCGTGCATTGGACTAAGCTGGAATCTGCGAGCATTCAATAAACAGGAGAAGACATAGCAATATGGGCTCTTGGTTAAATCCACTATAATGCATATAAGAGCCACTTCGACAATTTAATCATGGTCTTCTCCTACTGACCCCAAAGGAAAGAAAAGAAATAAAACTATTTACACGGGAAAGCTCCCAACAAGCAAAAGAAGAACAAGAAATCTTTTTGGGTTTTCTTTTTAATTACTACTACAAGCATGGAAATTAAACTAATTAAAGGCTACAACTATTTTTTTTGGTTTTTCTTAAGGTTTATTGAACACACAAGAAGAAAGCATAAAAAGGAAATTAAACTAGCATGGATGATACAATGAAAAAGTATGAGCACCGACATCTAGCAATGAGTGTGTGAACATAAATGTAATGTCGGTGAGAAATACGTACTCCCCCAAGCTTAGGCTTTTGGCCTAAGTTGGTCTATGGCCACAGCTGGCCTGGCTGATATCCATAATAATAGTTGTTGGGGTCATACTGCGATGATGAAGAAGAAGGCTCTGATTGCCACTGGCTGGCAATCATCTCCGGATCCCACTGGTAGTTAGACTGTCGTGAAGGATCAAATTGTGGTCCTGGTTCTGGCTCCTCGGCTGGTGCAGGGTTCCGGTAGGCGTGGATAGCCGTCAACGGAACAAGGTACGTGCCTACAGTCAAATCAAACAAAGAAGGAGCAGGCAAGGTAATAGTCTCAGATGATGTTTATTAAAGAACAATTGATATTTAAGCTCTCCTGCCCTATTCTTAACAATAAAATCATGTGCCACCATACTTTTATAATCTAGATAAACACGGGGCACCACTTTTTCTTCCTTCTCAGCATGCCTAATAAGTATGTTAAAATGTGCAGCTAGGCGTGTATCATAGATGCCTCCAAAGACGGGGCCCTTTGTATGGTTCAGACTTAACCGTTTAGCAATAATACTGCCCATACTAAAAGTGTTATCACTGTATAAACCGTGGATCAGAATAATTATATCAGGGATACTAAGGTTTCCACAGTTTCCGCGTCCAATTAAGCAACGACTAGCAAATAATGCAAAGTAACGTAAAACAGGAAAATGTATGCTAGTGATTTGTGCATCGAAAACCATCCTAGTTTCTCCTACAGTGATAGTATCAATAAACCCCTCCACATCATCATGATGTGGTTCTTCTGTCTTGCCCCCAAAAGGGACTAAACAAATCCGACAAAAATCATAAAGTGACATCTCCTTATGCTCATCATATAAATGGAACTCCACCATAGGTGGTGAGTTCCTAGAATGAAAATGAAAGTTTTGCACAAAGGTATTTGTGAGTAAGAGATACTGATCGCATTGGTCGTGGAGGAAAGCGGTGAGGCCTGCATTATGAGCCAATTCATGAAAATCGTCATAAATCCCGGCTGCTCTCAAGAAATCCTCGGAAGGCCATTCACACGCCGGAACCTCCACGGTGCGCGGCAAATTATACTTAGGCTTCGGTGCCTTTTCCTTCGAGCTTTGGCTCGATGAGCCCCTCAATAATCTCCTCATCATTTTCTGAAAAATTCTGAATTTTTTAGTAACTTCAAAATAAAAGTAAACCAAACTCAATAATATTGATAGCAACTACTCCTACAAGTGCCTAGGGCCTATATCATGCATCAAAACTACTTTTAACCATATAAATTCGACATGCAAGCTCAAGAACAGGGTTACCTAAGATTTTTTTTTTGCAATGAATAAAGCACTAGAACAAAAACTAATTGGACCAATGGAGGAGTCACATACCAAGGAACAATCTCCCCAAGCAGTTTTGTGAGAGGTGCTTTGAGCAAGGAGATCAAAAATGGCAGCAAGATGAGCTAGAACTCGTGCTTGAGTTGGTTTTTCGTGTTTGTGGGAGGAAGAAGAAGAAGATGGATGCAAGAATAAGTGGAGGAGGGCCACCGTGGGCCCACGAGGCAGGGGGCGCGCCCTAGGGGGGTGGGCGCGCCCTCCACCCTCGTGGCAAGGTGGTTGGCCCCCTGGTGTGTTCTTTGTTCCATAAATCCTCAAATATTCTAGAAAAAATCATATTTAATTTTCAGGGCATTTGGAGAACTTTTATTTTCGAGGTATTTTTATATTAGACGGATAATCAGATAACAGACAGAAAATTATTTATTTTTACTTTAATTCAACTAAATAACAGAAAGTATAAAGAGGGGTATAGAAGGTTGTGCTTCTAGTTTCATCCATCTCACGATCATCAAAAAGGAATCCACTAACAAGGTTGATCAAGTCTTGTTAACAAACTCATTCCAATTAACTTGAAACCGGAGAAATTTCGAATAACACTAGGTTACCTCAACGGGGATATGCACATCCCCAATAATAAGTATATCATATTTCTTCTTGACAGTAGGAAGAGGAAATTCAAAACCTCCAAATATAATCGATGGAATTTTTCCGATAGAATTGATACTATGAACTTGAGGTTATTTCCTCGGAAAGTGTATCGTAAGCTCATTACCATTAACATGAAAAGTGACATTGCCTTTGTTGCAATCAATAATAGCCCCTGCAGTATTAAGAAAAGGTCTTCCAAGAATAATAGACATACTATCGTCCTCGGGAATATCAAGAATAACAAAGTCCGTTAAAATAGTAACATTTGCAACTACAACAGGCACATCCTCACAAATACCGACATGTATAGCAGTTGATTTATCATCCATTTGTAAAGATATTTCAGTAGGTGTCTACTTATTCAAGTCAAGTCTATGATATAAAGAGAGAGGCATAACACTAACACCGGCTCTGAGATCACACAAAGCAGTTTTAACATGGTTTCTTTTAATGGAGCATGGTATAGTAGGTACTCCTGGGTCTCCAAGTTTCTTTGGTATTCCACCCTTAAAAGTATAATTAGCAAGCATGGTGGAAATTTCAGCTTCCGATATCTTTCTTTTATTTGTAATAATATCTTTCATGTACTTAGCATAAGGATTGGTTTTAAGCATATCAGTTAATCGCATACGCAAAAAGATGGGTGTAATCATTTCAGCAAAGCGCTCAGAATCCTCATCATCCTTTTTCTTGGATGGTTTGTGTCGGCGTTCTGGGAACGGGGGTCCCCAGACTTGCCTGCCTGCGGCCTGCGGCGTGGCTCAAAGGGGGGCCCAGCACGGCCCATCTTCATCAACACAGACCCAAGACCCTCGCGAGGGGCCAAGCCTCGCAGGGCGGATGACACGGAGCTTCCTCAGGCATGGCCTCATCAGGCTGGCTCGCAAGGAGGCGGAGAGATCAAGGCGGGGTACCTCACGAGGTGCCCGTGACGCAAGCCATGACGACCAAGGGCACCAGGCGGATGCCAGCCCGCGCAGTGTCCTCCTTTCCTCTTTGGTGCAAAGGGGGCAAGCGCAGCCGTGGAGTACCGAGGCATCAGGCAAAGGTTGCCATTTCGGTGCAACGAGAACAAGACCAGGAAGACTGCAAGACGGAGGTCATCGTGGAGCCCAAGACGGCGTCACCACCAGAGCTTTGTGCAGGCGAAGACTACTTTTGTCAGGGTAGCGAGTACTAGCTGTCCCCGTTCAAATTAACCCGCCATTGTTGGCTCCCTTCCCGCTCGATATTTGGGAAGAGGACCAGGGCCTCTATAAATAGGACCAGCCACCCACAGAAGAGGAGGGTTCGGAAAGGATTAAGAAGAAGGGTGGCTGAACTCCTCCCAGCAGTTCATCGCCCCAGCCAAGAACAGACCCTCGCGAGGCTGCTCTTCCTTGTATCATTCATCATCATCAGCCGAAGAGGCAATCCACCACACCACAAACTGGAGTAGGGTATTACACCACAACGGTGTCCCGAACCAGTATAAACCCTGTGTCTCTTGTGTTGTTCTTTCCTTAGTTTAGATCTTAGCGAGGCGGAGGGGTGCAGGTAGGTAGGAAGCGAAATCTCCGCGCGCACCCCAGTGTTCGAACCTCAAGGGTCTGCCGGAACCCGAAATCCGACAGTTTGGGAGGAAAAGGCATGGGTTTCTGAACCCAAGGCTCTCTTTCTTTACCATGTTTCCTAGCAACAAAATCTTTCTTATCATAACGTTGATTCTTTGATTGTGGGTTATCAAGATCAACAGCAGGTTCAATTTCTACATCATTATCATTACTAGGTTGAGCATCATTATGAACATCATCATTAACATTTTCATTAGGTCCATGTTTTGTCAGATTGTGTTTCAGCATCAGACATAGAAATATCATTTGGATTATTAGGTGGTTCAGCAATAGGTTCACTAGAAGTTTGTACAGTTCTATCATTTTTCTTTTTCTTCTTTTTAGAAGAACTAGGTGCATCAATTTTATTTCTCTGAGAATCTTGCTCAATTCTCTTAGGGTGGCCTTCGGGATACAAAGGTTCCTGACTCATTCTACCAGTTCTAGTAGCCACTTTAACATCATAATCATTTTTCTTACTATTCATCTCATTGAGCAATTCTTTTTGAGCTTTAAGTACTTGTTCTACTTGAGTGGTAACCATAGAAGCATGTTTACTAATAAGTTTAAGTTCACCTCTAATATTAGCCATATAATCACCCAAGTATTTAATCATATCAACATCTTGTTTTAATTGTCTACCAAAATAAGCATTGAAGTCTTCTTGCTTAAACATAAAATTATCAAATTCATCCAAGCATTGACTAGCAATTTTAGTAGGAGGGATTTCAGCTTTATCATATCTATAGAGAGAATTTACCTTTACTACCCATGTCGGGTTATCGAGGTCTGGAGGTTCTTCAATAAGTAAAGGATCAAGGTCATATGTTTCTTCAATAGGCGGTAAATTAAGACCATGTATTTCTTCAATAGGAGGTAAATTCTTAACATCTTCAGCTTTAATACCTTTTTCTTTCATAGATTTCTTTGCCTCTTTCATATCTTCGGGACTGAGAAATAGAATACCCCTCTTCTTCTGAGTTGGTTTAGGAATAGGATCATTAATTGGAGCAGGAGCTGGCCCAGGAGGTGCTCAATTATTTTCATTTGTCAACATATTGTTCAATAAGATTTCAGCTTCATCCAGTGTTCTTTCCCTGAAAAGAGAACCAGCACAACTATCCAGGTAATCTTTGGAAGCATCGGTCAGTCCATTATAAAAGATATCAAGTATTTCATTTTTCTTAAGAGGATGATCAGGCAAAGCATTAAGTAACTTGAGAAGCCTCCCCCAAGCTTGTGGGAGACTCTCTTCTTTAATTTGCACAAAGTTGTATATTTCCTTTAAAGCAGCTTGTTTCTTATGAGCAGGGAAATGTTTAGCAGAGAAGTAATAGATCATATCTTGGGGACTACGCACACAACCACAATCAAGTGAATTAAACCATACCTTAGAATCACCCTTTAATGAGAACGGAAATATTTTAAGGATATAAAAGTAGTGAGATCTCTCATCATTAGTGAACAGGGTAGCTATATCATTTAATTTAGTAAGATGTGCCACAACAGTTTCAGATTCATAGCCATGAAAAGGATCAGATTCAACCAAAGTAATTATATCAGGATCAACAGAGAATTCATAATCCTTATGAGCAACACAAATAGGTGAAGTAGCAAAGGCAGGGTCAGGTCTCATCCTAGCATTTAGAGATTGCTTATTCCATTTAGCTAATAACCTTTTGAGTTATCTATCTTTGCAAGCTAAAATAGCTAAAGAAGCTTCGTGATCAAATAAATAACCCTCAGGAATAACAAGTGATTCTTCATCATCACTTTCATCCTCATAATCAGATTCAATATTTTCAATCTCTCTAGCCCTAGCAAGTTGTTCCTCGAGAAAATCACTAAGTGGCATAGTAGTATCAGGCATAGGGGTAGTTTCATCATAAGTATCATGTATAGTAGAAGTAGCATCATCAATAACATGCGACATATCAGAACGAATAGCAGAAGTAGGTTTAGGTGTCGCAAGCTTACTCATAACAGAAGGTGAATCAAGTGCAGAGCTAGATGGCAGTTCCTTACATCCCCTTGTAGTTGAGGGATAAATCTTGGTTCTTGGATCTTTCAAATTCTTCATAGTGTCTAGCAGATATAAATCCCAAGTGACTCAAAGAATAGAGCTATGCTCCCCGGCAACGGCGCCAGAAATTAGTCTTGATAACCCACAAGTATAGGGGATCGCAACAGCTTTCGAGGGTAGAGTATTCAACCCAAATTTATTCATTCGACACAAGGGGAGCCAAAGAATATTCTCAAGTATTAGCAGCTGAGTTGTCAATTCAACCACACCTCGAAACTTAGTATCTGCAGCAAAGTGTTTAGTAGCAAAGTAATATGATATTGACAGTAACGGTAACAAAAGAGTAACGACAATAAAGTAATGTTTTTGGTATTTTGTAGTGATTGTAAAAATAGCAACGGGAAAGTAAATAAGCGTAAACCAGTATATGGAAAGCTCGTATTCATCGGATCAACAATGGATAATTATGCCGGATGCGGTTCATCATGTAACAGTCATAACATAGGGTGACACAGAACTAACTCCAATTCGTCAATGTAATGTAGGCATGTATTCCGAATATAGTCATACGTGCTTATGGAAAAGAACTTGCATGACATCTTTTGTCCTACCCTCCCGTGGCAGCGGGGTCCTAATGGAAACTAAGGGATATTAAGGCCTCCTTTTAATAGAGAACCGGAACAAAGCATTAGCACATAGTGAATACATGAACTCCTCAAACTACGGTCATCACCAGTAAGTATCCCGATTATTGTCACTTCGGGGTTAACGGACCATAACACATAATAGGTGACTATAGACTTGCAAGATAGGATTAAGAACTCTCATATATTGATGAAAACATAATAGGTTCAGATCTGAAATCATGGCACTCGGGCCCTAGTGACAAGCATTAAGCATAGCAAAGTCATAGCAACATCAATCTCAGAACATAGTGGATACTAGGGATGAAACCCAAACAAAACTAACTCGATTACATGATAAATCTCATCCAACCCATCACCGTCCAGCAAGCCTACGATGGAATTACTCACGCACGGCGGTGAGCATCATGAAATTGGTGATGGAGGATGGTTGATGATGACGATGACGAATCCCCCTCTCCGGAGCCCCGTACGGACTCCAGATCAGCCCTCCCGAGAGGTTTTAGGGCTTGGCGGTGGCTCCGTATCGTAAAACGCGATGATTTCTTCTCTCCTATTTTTTTATCCCCGAAAGCAGTTATATAGAGTTGGAGTTGGAGTCGGGGGGTCTCCAGGGGGCCCACGAGGTAGGGGGCGCGCCCTAGGGGGGGCGCCCACCCTCGTGGCAAGGGTGTGGGCCCCCTGGTCTTCATCTTTGGCGAGGATTTTTTATTATTTATTGTAAGATATTCTGTGGAGTTTCAGGTCATTCCGAGAACTTTTGTTTTCTACACATGAAACAACATCATGGCAATTCTGCTGAAAACAGCGTCAGTCCGGGTTAGTTCCATTCAAATCATACAAGTTAGAGTCCAAAACAAGGGCAAAAGTGTTTGGAAAAGTAGATACGACGGAGACGTATCAGCAGGCTACGCGTTGCTGAACCTGAGCGATCGATCGATGGCTGTTAACTGAACTCGATCGAGCGATTCCTTCGCTACTGCTGCTAACTGAAGCCGATCGATTGGATGAATAGTGAGCGTTGCGGGGGGGGGGGGGGGGGGGGGGGGGGGGGGGGGGGGTTGTTGGATGAACAGTGAGCGGTGGCGTTGCCTCTGGATGAACATGACCCCGTGGTGTGGAGGGCTGGATGAACAGTAGACGGTGGAGGGGTGCCCGTGGAGGGGTGGTTGAACAGGACCCCTTGGTCTGGAGGGCTGGATGAGCAGTAGATGGTGGAGGGGTGCCCGTGGAGGGGTGGTTGAACAGTAGCTGGTGGAGTAGCGCGTGGTGGAGGCTGGATGAATAGGGGCCCGTGGAGGCTGGAGGAGGTCGACGGTAGCCCGTGGAGGCTGTAGGAGGTCGATGGTGGAGATGAACAGTATCCCGTGGAGTCCCGTTTTGCGGTACGCCACACCCCTCCCGATCAACAGGACCCCCATTTCGACCGTAGGAGGTCTGTTTTCTCCATTTTGCGGTACGCCAGACCCCTCCCGATGAACAGGATCCCGTTTTGAACGTGGCCAGTCGAACACAAGGCCATTTCCCCCGTTTTGCGGTACGCCAGACCTCGTTTCCATCGCATGTTCTGTCCAAGCCCTCCCGATGAACACGACCACGCATTCCGTTCCGACCCAGCCAGTTGGCTCCCACGCGTTCCGTTGCCTCCCAAGGAACACGACGCATTCCGTTGCCTCCCCATGAACACGACGCATTCCGTTGCCTCTCCATGAACACGACGCATTCCGTTGCCTCCCCATGAACACAACGACGACGCTGTTTCTCCGTTCCGACCCAGCCATGTACACGAGCCCTGGCTGTACGTATGCGCGAGTAGGCGTTCGAGACCCTGCCCGTATGTACGTACGTGGCCGTATTTTCTTTCTTGCACCCTGGCCGCTGTACGTACGTGTACATGCTACGTGCGCGCCTCTACTACGACACGTATGCGCCTCTACTACGACACGTGTGCGGCTCTACATCGACCAGTATATGTGTACGTACACGTTCGCGACCAGAATGACAACACTACGTACGCTTCGACCAGGTGGGTCCCGACTTTCAGGCACTTCCTTGCCTGCGAAGATGTAGCTGGTGGGTCCCAGCAGTCAGGGGGGTGAATCGTTTTGTTTTTGTTTTTTTTGCCTGGACGCACTTCCTTGCGTGCGAAGGTGTAGCTGCTGGGTCCCAGCAGTCAGGGGGGAATCGTTTGTTTTTTTGCCCGGACGCACTTCCTTGCGTGCGAAGATGTAGCTGGTGGGTCCCGGCAGTCAGGAGGGCGAATCGTTTTTTTTCGGACGCACTTCCTTGCGTGCGAAGATGTAGCTGGTGGGTCCTAGTAGTTAGGGGGCGAATCGTTTTTTTCGGACACACTTCCTTGCGTGCGAAGATGTAGCTGGTGGGTCCCAACAGTCAGGGGGAAACGTTTTTTTCGTGAAATACGGTGGCTCGTCCGGTGGGTCCCTGCTGTCAGGTGGAGGAATAATTATTTTGCGTGTAATAAGGAGGCACTTCCTTGCTGCGGCCGTGGACCCAGCTGTCAGCCTCTCCACGTACAGTCCACGTCCGATGGAAGCCATTCCTTGACCACGCTGACCACGCCGCGCCGAGAGCACCAGGGCGGTCGACGACGGCGAGGCCTAGGAAGGAGATGACGCGGAGCTGGGGAAGACGCGGCAGTGGATGCCCACGCGTAGAGGAGTATGAGGGTTCACTCGTTCGGCTGCGGTGTGAGGCTGCCGTCGCCGCAGAATAACAGGGGGTGTGGGTGTGTAGAGGGATGGCCTGGCCAGCGGTGGGAGTAGTAGGGGCGGTGAGGCCTCCGTGGCATCACAGCCGGCCACGGGCGGCAGAAGCAGGCGGCACGACCAGCGCTGCTTTGGGCGGCTGGAGCAAGAAGAACAGAGGTTGAAGAAGCACTACGGCCGTTGGATGGACATCGTACGGTCACTGGAGCTAGAATCGTTCATATATTGACTAAAGTTGACAAAGGCCTCCGTCCCAGTCAACTTAGTAGGCCCACAAGTCAGCCTCCCACCAAGGTGGGTCCCAGCTAGCAGGGGGTATTCATTTTTTTGTGCGTAATAAGGAGGCACTTCTGGTGGGTCCAAGCTGACAGCGGGGGGAACGTTTTTTTTGCGAAATACGGTGGCCCGTCTTGTGGGTCCTAGCAGTCAGGGGGAAATGTTTTTTTCACGAAATATTGGTGGCCCATCTGGTGGGTCCCTGCTGCCAGGTGGAGGAATAATTATTTTCCGCGTAATAAGGAGGCACTTCCTTGCGGCTGCCGTGGATCCAGCTGTCATCCTCTCCATGTACAGTACTCTTCCGATGGAAGTCGGTCGTTGACCACATTGACCACGCCGCGCCGAGAGAACCACGGAGGTGGACGACGGCGAGGCCTAGGAAGGGGACGACGCGGAGCTGGGGAAGACGCGGCAGTGGAAGCCCGTGCGGAGAGGAGTACGAGGGTTCACCGGTTCGGCTGCGGTGTGAGGCTGCCATCGCCGCAGAATAACAGGGGGTGTGCGTGAGTAGAGGGATGCCCTGGCCAGCGGTGGGAGTAGTAGGGGGCGCTGAGGCCTGCGCGGCAGCACAGCCGGCCACGGGAGGTGGGAGTAGGCGGTCCCGCCGGCGCTGCTTTGGCGGCTAGAGCAAGAAGATCAGAGATTTAAGAAACACGACGACCGTTGGATTGACATCCAACGGTTACGTCTGCTAGAATCGTTTGTTGACGTATATAATAACTAAAAAAATCTTGCATACGCGTCAACTAAACAGGCCCACAAGTCAGACCACTCCCTCTTTTTTTAATAATTTATATATAGCTCATGGCAACTTCTTATGCAATTTATTGCAGTCGTTTTTTTGGTTGGCCAGGGCCAATTTCGCATATTTCTGTGGGTTCCAAACTATTTTTAATAGCGAAATGTCGAGCCAGATTTAAAGTACTTTGAAGATATATTTAAATTAGGTTAATGCCCAGTGAAATAGGAATCTGAAAATGTGAAAAAAAATCAGAAATTATAAAGTAATTGCCAATTTTTCATCTGTTTTTTATATTTACAACCCATTTCATATTACTTTCAAGATTTGCAGGCGTCTTGAAAGAGTTGCAGCCCATCAGGGCGTAGAAAAATAAGTAGGCCTGGATTGGGTATTCTTCAGAAAAAGTAAACTGGGCTCATTTTCACAAAGAAAAAATAGCTGGGCTGGTCACATGGTGAACATAAAATATAAGCCTGGGCTAGATGGGCCACAGCCCAGTTCAAACCCTGCTCCATCTCAACAATACCAAACAAAAAAATACTGCTCGAGTAGCTACGTCCCATGTGTCAGCCGATCTTATGTTGTTCTCTTGTCTATTGACTATATACGCTCACAATGTCATGGGTCCCAGATGTCAGGAAAACACTAGGAGGAAGCATTTTCCATACGCTGACGTGGTGGGCCCCTACTATCATCCTCTCCAGGTAATTCTGCCGATTCCTGTTGTTTGTTGACCATGTTGACAACGCGAGAGGGCGGCGCCGCGGCGAGCGCACCAAAGCGCGCGGAGGACGTCGGCGTTAACGATTTAGGAGACGGTGGGGCAGCGATGCGTGCGCTGAGGCGCAGCCAGCCGTGGGAGGCGGAAGCAGGCGGCCCTGCCGGTGCTGGTTTGGTTTTGGCAGCTGGAGGAAGACAGGACTGAAGAAACATGACAGACTATAAAAGCAGCAGGAGTACTTCACAAACTTAACTGAAACGAGTAGGGGCACTTAATAACCAAAGCTGAAAGCAGTATGAGTACTTATACAGGTTCAACCGTACAAAGCACGCCTCGAACAGTGCTACTTTGCCTACAGTTAACCAAGGGTGAGGCCGCCAAGCCCCAGGACAAGGCCCAGGCGCCACCCCGTGCATCCACAACCTTTTGAAAGCGGCTTCATCTCGCAACGTGGTCAATAAACAGGATATTCACTTTAGAGCCATGGAAAAGCATGAACATAATCTTCTGTCCTATTCTCCAAGATGGACGGGCCTTCATTATTTGAGACCACCCATGAATAAGTATCTTTTCACCTCCAAGGGTATTGAGTAGGTCGACATAAACATCACGTTGTGACCAAGCGCAAGTTTGACCCGACCATGGTCGGGCATCTGTATAGGAACAATAGAACTCGGCAGTTCCTGTTTCAAGAAGATCACATTTGTAAAACTATGTATAAGCAATAGTTTATGAACAACATATATAACAGAAAACAGCTCGTACCATAAGTTTCTCGACACAGTTGGACCTGTTCAACGAGTGCAGCAGTGGCACACATATCCCACGTGCCCTTCCACCATTGAAACGCCCCACAAGGACCTCAAGATGATCAATAAAGTGTAGGAACTTGTGGATGTCGATCCAGTCAACTTCAGTGCCATTAGTAACAGCCAAGTTATTACAGAGTAACAAACGAGCAGACTGCTTAACTCTGAAAAAACCTGCACGTGCCACCAATTATAAGAAAATATTAGTTAGAAGTAGCATCTTCGCGAGAGATTCGTTGCTACTTCTAAAGTTAAATTGTGATTAGTTAGACAGAATAGGTGGATTAAGAAGTAATCGAGGCAACAAGCAAGAACCAGATACAAAATTAACATGGATGAACAATTGGAACGACGTCGGGGTGGAAGATCGTAGTGAAGATGAGACCAGGTTCTGCTATTTCCATCAACATTCATGCGCCAACTTTTAGTCCGTAACACTTGAGAAAGTTTATCCAAGTTCGGCCATAAAAAAGCAGCGATCTTCTTGGTTCATGAACCCAACTCGGAACTTATATCCATGGCTTGTCTTCACCGTGACCATTAAACTAGTGTATTCAGTTATGGCAAGGCCGAGCATCTTGAGTACATGTGTTCTGGCAGAGCAAATAATACACTGCAGGAAAAATAATATGAGAACACAGCATGTTCAAAAAAACCCCGCCCTCCCGGATAGAAAAGAGGATTCTAGGAACATACTGTGCGTGTTTCAAAATGATGTGTTAGGATGATAAGGAACAAGTGTGGCGTCTCGCCGAGGGTGCAGAAACCTGTAGGGTACTCGCACTTTGGGCACTGCAAATGAAACACACTAGATTCAGTAGGAAGAAAAATGCATCAACGGCGGCGGCTGCCATCCTAGCATTACCTGCGACCAAGGGACTTGGATTTATCGGGGATGGTTGAAGAATTCATACCTGGTTCTCCATGAGAAAACCCTACGCAATTGCCGAGAGGGGTTTTTCTCTAAACAAGCAGATGAGGGAGAAGGGGATTCATGCCCAGTGAAATATTGCCGCTTCGTCCGTCCAGCTTACTGCTAAAGCTGGAAGGGGGGGTTGTGATTTGACGGCTCATTGGGCATTACTGCGGCGCTACGACCGGGGTGTGTCTACCGTGAAGTTGTGCACTCTAATTTGTGCATATGGCACGTGGACCCCGTTGCCGGTTGCCCCACATATCAACGAAAGGAAGTAGAAACACAGGAGTAACTAGTTACACATAAATATATTTTTTGACAGAGAGATACTCCCTCTGTAAAGAAATATACAAATCTTTTATATCACAGGCTCACCTTGCCGAGAAATATACTCCCTCTGCAACACATGGGCATTATGGGGGTTCCGCTTTTTTATGGGGGTTCAACTGAGAATATAATACTCAGATAGGCTCACGGTTCTGGACTTTGAGCCGCAGGACGACCCTGCATGTTTGGGGGCCCATGTGTTCTACCTTGGCGCTTTTCATATTGAAAGCGATCGGTACGACGCTGGTTTTAGATGTTGTCGCAAGGCGAATACAGAAAATTGAATAAAGCACGGCAGCTGTTGGAATGAAATCGAACGACAGTTCCTAACCAGCAATCAGAGTTGCAATTCTATCAACGATATACCATGTGATAAATACAACTGTCATACTACTTATACACACAGGACACTTGTTTCACCATGCCAGATTATTACATCAAAATCTGTAACACCCTTGATGCGACTATAGCTCCCACGTGTCGAGGCACGACTTAGAGACATAATCGCATTGAAGGCATATGTCGCAAGTGAGGTAATCTTCACACAACCCATGTAATACATACAGGGAAAGAGATACATAGTTGGCTTACAATCGCCACTTCACACAATTACATGAATAAACATAACATCAATCAAATACACTCATGGTCCGACTACGGAACCAAAATAAAAGAAGAACCCCAAATGCGACACGGTCCCCGATCGACCCCAACTGGGCTCCACTACGGATCGACCGAAACGAAACAACACAAAGGACAAGATCTTCATCGAGCTCCTCCTGAGCTGGGTTGCGTCATCTGCACGGACTCATCGGCACCTGCAAGCTGGTTTTGGAAGTATCTGTGAGCCACAGGGACTCAGCAATCTCGCACCCTCGCGATCAAGACTATTTAAGCTTATGGGTAAGGTAAAGGTATGAGGTGGAGCTGCAGCAAGCGACTAGCATATATGGTGGCTAACATACGCAAAAGAGAGCGAGAAGGTAAGGCAAAGCACGGTCGATAAAAGTATGATCAAGAAGTGATCCTATAACAACCTACGTCAAGCATAACTCCAACAACCGTGTGCACTTCCCGGACTCCGCCGGAAAGAGACCATCACGGTTACACACGCTGATGATTCATTTTAATTAAGGTCGACTTCAGGTTTTCTACAACCGGACGTTAACAAATTCCCATCTGCCCATAACCGCGGGCACGGCTTTCGAAAGTTCAAATCCCTGCAGGGGTGTCCCAACTTAGCCCATCACAAGCTCTCACGGTCAACGAAGGAATAGACCTCCTCCCGAGACATTCCGATCAGACTCGGTATCCCGGTACTCCAAGACATCCTCGACAATGGTAAAACAAGTCCAGCAAGACCACCCGATGCGCCGACATCCCGATAGGAGCTGCACATATCTCGTTCTCAGGGCACACCGGATAAGCTAAGCGTACGGGAGCCAATTAACCCAAGTTGCCAAGGGACGGCCCCGCACGGTGCTCTGGGTTGGACCAACACTTAGACAAGCACTGGCCCCGGGGGGGGGGGGGTTAAAATAAAGATGACCCTTGGGCGCGCGACCCCCAAGGGAAAAGAAAAGGCTGGGTGGCAAATGGTAAAACCAAGGTTGGGCCTTGCTGGAGGAGTTTTATTCAAGGCGAACTGTCAAGGGGTTCCCATTATAACCCAACCGCGTAAGGAACGCAAAATCCGGGAACATAACACCGATATGACGGAAACTAGGGCGGCAAGAGTGGAACAAAACACCAGGCATAAGGCCGAGCCTTCCACCCTTTACCAAGTATATAGATGCATTAATTAAATAAGATATATAGTGATATCCCAACAAGTAAATAAATGTTCCAATCAAGGAATGGCCTCCAATCTTCACCTGCAACTAGCAACGCTATAAGAGGGGCTGAGCAAAGCGGTAACATAGCCAATCAATGGTTTGCTAGGACATGGTGGGTTAGAGGTTTGACATGGCAAATTGGGAGGCTGACAAGCAAAAGGTAGGCATCGTAGCATTGGCATAGCAAAGAGCGAGCAAACTAGCATAGCAAAGATAGTAGTGATTTCGAGGGTATGATCATCTTGCCTGAAATCCCGCAAGGAAGGAGAACGAGTCCATGAAGAAGACAAACGGAACGTAGACGAACGGGTCCTCACAAACTCGACGTTAACGGAACCAACCCGAAGAAGCAACACCGGAAAAGAGCAAACAACAAAGTAAACAACCACCACATAATCATGGCATGATGCACAATCAAGTATGTTGCATGTCCGGTTTAATGAGGCATGGCATGGCAAAGTGCACAAACAATCCTACAAATTAAGTGGAGCTCATTATGCAACTCCACTGCATAGTGAAGAAACACCACGTGACTTATTTAGTTCGGTCTTGTTTATGTACTCAACAATATTAAATGTTGTTAAGCAAGGCAAGAGGGTGAAGCAAAGCAAAACTACCTATCTAGTCAAGATTAAATGAGGCCGGGAACAACGAACAACAATTCCGGAAAATCCTCATATGCATATATTAGGTTTGGTCCTGTTCTGCCCTAAACCATATTTTAGAGTTGTTTAACATGCAAGATGAGTGCACCATGTTAAACTAGGCAAAATTCTACCCCATTTACATATAAAGTTTATTAAAATCCAAGTTACGGTTAATTAGTTATAAAAAAATCATTTTAACATGGCATAGGAGCAAATTAATGCAAACAACATTTCTAACATTTCAAACATATATGAAATTTGGATATTATTAATCTACACAAAATTCTGAGCAAGTTTCATATATAATTCATTTTAATCAGATGCACGAATTGTGAGTTATTATATGCATGAACATGAGGGTCTTATCTGTAAAACTGGCAATCTCTGGATAATTGGACAAATTCACAGAACGAGAAAAAAAACACGATCGGGCTGAATCTATCTGGCCCAACCGCATGAAAAAAAACAGACGCGGGGCGCTGGGGCGGCTCACCCATGGGCCCGGCCCGTTAGCAGAGAGGAGGAGGCAGGCTGAGGCGGGGACGGCGCGCTGGGCCGGACTCGGGGCCCGCGAAGGAGTCAACGGGGGCGCTCGTCGTCTCCCGATCGGATCGGGGAGGCAGGGCGAGGCGGAGATCCATGGCGACGACGCCGGCGAGGCTGGGCGACGAGCCGGCGAGGGAACGGCGCCGGGGAAGCGGGGACGGCGGATCCCGGTCCGGCGGGGCCAGATCAAGTGGATCCCGGCCGGGTTCGGGTGAAGACATGGCCGGCGGCGGCGAACTCCATGGCGTCGTGTCCCTACTGCGGTGAGCTGGGGGTCGCCGGCGAGCTGCTCCGGCGAGCCGGACGAGGTGGCGCAGAGGAACTGCGACGAAGCTCCGGTGCGGCAGAAGCGAGGAGGCGGCGGCGGAGGAAGACTCGGGCGGCGGCGGTGCGGATCTGGCCCGGGGCGGCTCGGGCGGGCCGGCCACGGGCTCCTCGGGTCCGGCCGCGCGGGGGGAGAGAGAGAGGGCGAGGTGGCGGCTCTGGATTGGATAGCGGCGGCGGCAGGGTGATGTGGCGAGCTCCGATTCGTCGGAGTGAGGTGGCGGTGGCGGTGGACATTGTCCGGCGTGGGGAAGAAATGTCCGGCGGCGCGGATCTGAGAATTTTTAGGGTTAGGGGAAGAATGAACCGCGAATTTCGGAGGGGGGGGGGTGTATATATAGGCATAGAGGGAGCTAGGAGAGTCCAAATGAGGTGCGGTTTGCGGCCACGCGATCGTGATCGAACGCTCTAGATGATGGAGCAGAGTTAGGTGGGTTTTGGGCCAAATTGGAGAGGTGTTGGGCTGCAACACACACGAGGCCTTCTCGGTCCCTCGGTTAACCGTTGGAGTATCAAACGAAGTCCAAATGGTACGAAACTTGACAGGCGGTCTACCGGTAGTAACCCAAGGCCGCTTGGCAAGACTTGGTCCAGTCCGGAAATGGTTGATCCCCACACATGTAAGAAAGGTAGAAATGACCACCGGAGGAGAACGGAACGCCGGATTGCAAAACGGACAACGGGGAAAATGCTCAGATGCATGAGACGAACACGTATGCAAATGAAATGCGCATGATGACATGATATGCAATGCATGACACGCAAGCAATGACAAGTAAACAACAGTGAATAACTGAACGACACCTGGCACATCGGACTCGGGGCGTTACAAAATCTCTCGGAGGATAGATCAGTTCGGCAGTTGCGTGCTTCTACTGAAGAATTTCAAAGTTGATTTGGACCAGCTCTCCTTGCTGAGAAAGTTCGATTTTGACATCATTCCCTACCGCAAGATATGATTTAGATTTGAACCTTGACCATCCTTTAGCATCAATCATCATGCGACCATCCTTTGTACTTACGGTATATTGAGCAGGTTCATTCACACCAAGGATGCGCATGGTAAGAGAAAATTAGCCGTGGTCGCCCGGATTGTTGAATGACTCCCTCGTTGATCTTGGAATTCTCTGTTTGCAAACAAGAAGACATACCCAAACAGTTAGATCAACACAGTGAATCATGTGAAACAACATGGAAAGAAAAAAGAACGAAGCACTTGGGCGGCCAATGCTTACCAAGAAGGTGGACATGTCGGTTTTTGTAAGGATTTTGGTATATGAAGTGTGAACTCCAGCCCAGTCTGTTGCTGGTGCAACTGCACGGGCCGGAGCAGATGCAAGTGCAAGTGTTGGTGCAGGTGCCGAAGCCGCTGCTGCTACCGGAGATGGTGCTCCTTGTAGAGCTGGTGCCGGTGTCGGAGTAGGTGTCGTTGTCGATGCCCGATGCTCCGGTAGATCAAACTAATCCGCTAACGCGGTCGGTGCCCAATCCTCAGCTGGATCAGACCGAGCTTCTGCCGCTGTTAGTGCTAGAGCGACTGCCGGTGCTCGATCTATGCGAGACAGCGGCGATCGTGTCTAGTCTGCTATGATCAGCTTTCTAACTTGACTAGGATCCGTGACTGTGATCCTGTTTTTTTCTTCATTTCTTTTAAACACGTGAAGGACTAATTGTGGCGTTTTTGTTAAACCAAACTGCAGTTCATCATAGGGATTCAGCTTGTACTCAGACAACAGACTGATCCAATTTTTTCCAGTAATATAAGTGATGGACGGTGCCTTTGTTACTGACATGACATAAGAAGTGAAACCTGCAAAAATTGCCATCGTAGAGCAAACCAAACGGTTTATTCTGTGATGAATGTCACATGGAAAAACCTGCATCGTAAAATTGCAGGAAAAGAAAGAAAACATGACATTAAATTAATAAGATTTAGACAGTAAATCAATAAGATTTACTTGATGTGACACGAGTGAATCCTTACCAGGAAATCACTATGTTGAAGTACTAAACAAAAGATTGATCGTCCAACTATGCGTGGCATGCAGGGGCCCCGCCTACTCCCACAAGCAGGACAGTCCAAAGGTCATGACAAATCGTATGGACCGAACATCCATGGGACTGGAAATCCTGGTGGGTGCGATAAACCCTGCAATGCATACAGATATTGGAGTGTAACCATAATTGCTAAACCGTCCTCACAAAAAATATGATCTGGATACTTCAAAATATATAGACTGAATTGAGTGGAAAGACATTAACATAGACCGTTCTCAGGACTGACCACACACCAAAAGCGTTAGTACTAATAAAAAATACAGGGTTCACAAACACAAATCAAGTACTGAACAATAGTACTTACTACATACAAGCAAAGTTGCACTAACTAAACTCTGCAGACTATTTCTTGCCACCGACCTACGGGATGAACCCCGCATAACTGACTAGGCCATGGACTTCGTGTGAGATGTCTGCATGCACCATCACCATCTTGTCAACCTTGGAGAACCTAACAGAGTGGTCTTTCCACTCATAAACATGACGATGAAGACAGGCCGCGTCAGATTTGTTGGGAAGCTTTACAAGAACCACACCCTTCGTAATTGAAGGCACAACCAGGAAATTGTTGTGGTCAAGTACAGCCTTGAGAACACGCCTGACAACAATTGAGGGAGTCCTGGATTAGGGGGTGTTCGGGTAGCCGGACTATACCTTCAGCCGGACCCCAGGACTATGAAGATACAAGATTGAAGACTTCGTCCCGTGTCCGGATGGGACTTTCCTTGGCGTGGAAGGCAAGCTTGGCGATGCGGATATTCAAGATCTCCTACCATTGTAACCGACTCTGTGTAACTCTAACCCTATCCGGTGTCTATATAAACCGGAGGGTTGTAGTCCGTAGGACATCAACTCCATATACAACAATCATACCATAGGCTAGCTTCTAGGGTTTAGCCTCCTTGATCTCGTGGTAGATCTACTCTTGTACTACCCATATCATCAATATTAATCAAGTAGGAGTAGGGTATTACCTCCATCGAGAGGGCCCGAACCTGGGTAAAAACATCGTGTCCCTTGTCTCCTGTTACCATCCGGCCTTGACGCACAGTTCGGGACCCCCTACCCGAGATCCGCCGGTTTTGACACCGACATTGGTGCTTTCATTGAGAGTTCCTCTGTGTCGTCACCTTTAGGCCCGATGGCTCCTTTGATCATCAACAACGATGCGGTCCAGGGTGAGACTTTTCTCCCCGGACAGATCTTCGTCTTCGGCGGCTTCGCACTGCGGGCCAATTCGCTTGGCCACCTGGAGCAGATCGAAAGCTACGCCCCTGGCCATCAAGTCATGTTTGGAAGCCTAAATTACATGGCAGACATCCGCGGAGATTTGATCTTCGACGGATTCGAGCCACAACCAAGCGCGCCACACTGTCTCGCGGGGCATGATCTAGCTCTTTCACCGAACAGTATCCCGGAGGCCGCAAACGCACCAGCTCTGACTCTTAATTCGGAGCCAGTTGTGTCAATCAAGGATGAGCGGTTGCACGTCGCCTCGAGGGCTGCGATCTCAAAGGCGATCGAGCCGAACGCCGGCCCCACACTCCGCATGACTCACAACTCCAAGGATCCGGACTCCTCTCCGGACTCCGAACCCCCCGCGCCCCTGCCGATCGAATCCGATTGGGCGCCAATAATGGAGTTCACCGCCGCGGACATCTTTCAACACTCGCCTTTTGGCGCTATCCTGAATTCTCTCAAGTCTCTCTCTTTATCAGGAGAGTCCTGGCCGAACTACGGTCAGCGAGGATGGGATATGGACGATGAAGAAATTCAAAGCCCACCCACCACCCACTTGGTAGCCACTATCGACAATTTAAACGACGTGCTCAACTTCGACTCCGGAGACATCGACAACATGGATGACGATGCAGGAGATACCGATGAACCAACGCCCATAGGGCATTGGATAGCCACCTCATCTCACGATGTGTATATGGTGGATACCCCTAAAGGAAGCGATAATGAGGAAAAAGGGGATGGAACGGGAGATCGACCCCCCGAAAAGCAATCAAAGCGTCGGCATAAACGCCGACCCAAGCCCCGCCTCGATAAAAACCCAGCCATAGAGCAGGACGAGCCGGTAGACGACGAGCAGGCCTTAGAGCAACCGTCCGAACAGGGCAACACGGATAGAGAAACCGAACATCCCTCCTCCGACGAAAACGGCATTCCGGATGACCTCACGCCAGATAAACCCATGGAGCAGAAGAATCTCCACAAGAGGCTCATTGCAACTGCACGCAGCCTGAAAAAGCAGAAGCGGAAGCTAAAAACAGCGGAAGATGCACTCCGGATTAGATGGAGCAAAGTAATCAATACCGCAGATAAATACGGCGACGGCCGCCGCACTAAAAGCTATCCGAAAAGAAATCTACTGCCTGAATTCGACGAAGAGGCCCTAGAGCCCTCGCATTCAAAAAATAAGAAAGCCACACGGTCGGATAGACGACCCCACAAAGCGGCAAGCGGCGCCACACTTAAATCGGCATGCGACCCGCCTAAGGATTCGCATCATGGCCCAGTTAGGTCCATTTATGGGCCAAGAAAGCAAGCTCTCGTAAGCAATGCAGTAAAGCCATCGTCAGAATCTGGCACACCCAAATACAGGGGGCGCCGCACACCCCCTATGTTTCACTGATGAGGTCCTGGACTATGAATTTCCAGAGGGATTCAAACCCGTAAACATAGAGGCATATGATGGAACAACAGACCCTGGAGTCTGGATTGAGGATTATATCCTCCACATACACATGGCAAGAGGAGATGATCTCCACGCCATAAAATATTTACCCCTTAAGCTTAAAGGGCCAGCCTGGCATTGGCTTAAAAGCCTTCCTGAAAACACAATTGGAAGTTGGGAAGAGTTCGAGGATGCTTTCCGAGCAAATTTTCAAGGGACCTATGTCCGCCCTCCGGATGCAGACGATCTTAGTCACATAACTCAACAGCCCGGAGAATCAGCTTGGCAGTTCTGGAATAGATTCCTCACTAAAAAGAATCAGATAGTCGACTGTCCGGACGCCGAAGCCTTAGCAGCTTCCAGGCATAACGTCCAAGACGAATGGCTCGCCAGACACCTCAGCCAAGAAAAGCCAAGAACAATGGCCGCACTAACAAGCCTCATGACCTGCTTTTGTGCAGGAGAGGACAGCTGGTTGGCAAGGTGCAGCTCCAGCAACCCAAGTACATCCGAAACTAGGGATGGAAACAGAAAACCACGATGCAACAAGGACCGTCGCCGGACTAAGGAAAAAAGTCCGAAGAGCACGGCAGTCAATGCCGGATTCAAAGGCTCACGACAAAATCAGACAAAACCACCCCTCCAGGATAACAGGGACGATCCATCCAACTTAAATAAAATCCTGGACAGGATATGTCAGATACACAGTACTCCCGGGAAGCCTGCTAACCATACCCACAGAGATTGTTGGGTTTTCAAACAATCCGGCAGACTCAATGCCGAACACAAGGGGCTCGACACACCAAGCGAAGACGAGGACGAACCCTAAAAGCAGAGCACTAGGAAACAAAAGAACTTCCCACAAGAAGTAAAAACAGTGAACTTACTTCACATAACAAAACATGCGGCGCCCATAAAGGTACGCACCACACGACCTATCCCCAAAGGGTCCCGCCACTGGTTGTCAAAACCAATCATCTTTGATCAGCTAGATTATTCTAGAAATATCAAGAATGCAGGCTGGACTGCCTTGATACTCGATCCAATAATTGGCGGACTCTGGTTTTCCAATGTCCTTATGGACGGCGGCAGTGGACTAAACCTGATATATCAGGATACAATCCATCACATGGGGATAAACCCAGCAAGAATCCGCCGCAGCAAAACCTCCTTTCAAGGGGTAACGCCTGGTCCGGACACCCATTGTATGGATTTTCTCCGGCTCGAAGTTATATTCGGCTCTGCCGATAACTTCCGCCGCGAAAAGCTGACCTTCCATATCGTCCCGTTCTCAAGTCGCTATCAAGCACTACTGGGACGCGAAGCTTTCGCCCGCTTTAACGCAATACCGCATTATGCATCTCTCACGCTTAAGATGCCCGGTCCACGAGGCATCATCTCTTTGAAGGGGAAGCACTAAAGTGCGCCTCCCCAAGCGGAGGACTGTGCGGCCGCTTTGACAACCCCACAGTAAAATGGCCTCACCAGCCAAAAAACTTCGAAATAGGTCATTAAAGACCACAAACGCGGATAGACGAGTTCGGGAAAAAAATCATCATTGATGCAGGCTTAGTGTCCATATACCCCCACTAGGGGCTCCATGCATATACAATAAGAGACAATAAAGCTCAATTTTATATATTTTACTTTATACTTTGCTTATTTTAAACTTTTTGTTCGGCATGACATGTTTTCAACTCAGTTCCTCTCTTTTACAGATGAACGTCGTGCGGCGCCTGTCCAAGATACGGCACAACGGAGACACAGGCGCAGACGTGCAGTAGGGACCCGTCATAAAGGATTCTTTTTAGATTAAGACCCTGCGTAAACCTTTTTTACTGTCTCTTGTTGCTACACATCCCCTGGTTTTTTCTGATATAACCAAAGGAGGAGGCTAGCGTCTTGGCATGTGGCCACGTCAAATTTTTTTGCACGTACCTGGACACTAGGGGCTTTTTTAATAAAGAGTGTTGTTTTGCCCGCACTCATAAAGACCGAACACCTTAGGCAGTGTTCGGCGTCGCGAGTTTTGGCATTATATGCATCAGCTCCGAATCATGTCTTTGGTCAAATGTTGGGTTGCCCAGCTCCTGAGTTCGGCTACCTTACGTTCCGCTCTATCGGCTAAGGTAGCACTAGGAGAACTACTGCGATTGTGCCCCGGTTCGGCTGGGCGAGCACCTCAGTAGAGAAAGCCGAAAACTGACTGTCATGATGTAGCGTGAGACTGGTCAGCCACTCGAGGACCTATCGGAATCTATCGGATTCCTCCGCTTTAACGAAGGTCTGCTTCCCGGTCAGGCACATACGCGCCCCGAACTCAGGCGAGCGCAGTCGCCACCAAGGGGCTACCTAAATAATCTCACTGTCAAGCTCCTATGGCTAAGTGAAAGTGTTAAAGCATTATAGTCTGGTTGCCTGGCCCGCTATGCTATCACCTCCTTTGTAGGACCAAGACGTTGGGTTAAGTGTGAAAATGCGTCTTCTGCGAGCACCCCCGCACTATGTGCGTGGGGGCTGAAGCCAACGACCGCCATCTTTCAGATTTTGTATATATCTTAAAACGGCCGCACATGAGGTGTTCCCAATACTTGAAGGCACAAGTATAAAAAGGCCACTACAGTTTATCAAAATATTACTTTATAATTACATATGTTATCATAACATAGCATCTTTTGAGCACTGCGTCTCTATTACACGAGCGCCTTCAAGGACTTCCTGAAAATAGTGCTCGGAGGGTACTCGGCTTTTATCCGAATCTCGGGACGCAACAACGGTGGTCTCCATCTCTGCCCAGTATGTCTTGACACGGGCAAGAGCCATCCTTGCACCCTCTATGCATGCTGACCTCTTCATTGCATTAATACGCGGCACCGCGTCAAGGAATTGCTGCACCAAGCTGAAATAACTCTTCGGCTCCGATCTCCCTGGCCACAGATGACCCATGACGTACTTCATGGCGAGTCCGGACAACCTATTCAGTTCGGCCCATTGAGCCAAACGATCGTCCACTGCCAGTGGACGCTCTGGATTGTGAAACTGCGACCAGAAAAGCTTTTCCACTTCACGATCTTTCTTATCTCGAAAGTGTTCGGTCGCATCAGCAGCACTCGCTGCCAAATCCAGATAGGTATCCTCCACACTACACATCCGGTCCAACGGAGCAAACTTCGGATCGCAAAATTTCCTTCGCAGCATAAAGGGCTTTCCAGCCGCAATCTGTTCGGCCTGACACAACTCCTCCTTTGCAGCTCTCATCGCAGAGCGCGCGTCCTTGGCATTGGCAACGGCCTTCTCTAAGTCCGTCTGTTTCGCCCGGTCTTCTTTCTCAAGAAGTCTGCAACGGTCTGCAGCACTCTTTAACTTTTCGGCCATCTCGGCCATCTCTTCCTTGCTTTGGCAATGAGCAGCCTGTTCGGCTCTCAGCTCTTCAAGGGCTTTCTTGGCAGCCGCATCACTTTCTCTGGCTTGTTCTTTAGCTCGGGCAAGTTCTGCCCTAAGACTCTCCACGGCGGCCGCACCATCTGCGTCAAGCACACACATCGTAAGACACTGGCATAAAACTCTTCTTACCTGATGCCGCCCGAGGAATTACATACCTTGAGCCTCATCAAGCCGCTTGTTGACAAGCGCGATGTCGGCATCTGCCACGTCCAGTTGCCGCTTTAGTTCGGCAAAATCATCAGTTCGGCTCGATTCCGGACACCCTGCCGCCTACATTCAAAGGCGACATTTTAGACCTGGGATTATGATCCTCCGCGTGCCGTCATTTCTTGACGACACGCAGAGTCTCAGGGGCTACTATCTACACAGGGCACATCTTATTCATGCGCAACTGACAAAAGTGTACATTATCTAATGTACCTCAAAACCCGTCAGTAAACTTTTGACGGCCTCATGCAATCCGCTCTCTGCGGATGAGATCCTTTCAATCACCATGCCCATCAATGCACGGTGCTCCTCCGAGATAGAAGCTCGCCCCAGCAAAATCTTTAGCTCCTCCGGCCGAGCACCAGACGGTGCCGGACTTGTCCCACGACCTATTTCGAAGGCCGGACGCGGAGAACCTCGGGGGGCCACATAGCTATCTTCCGCCCCTGCCGGATTCGGAGAAACCCTCCGCGATGACACCTCAGGGTCGCCTGCTTCGCTAGGTGGCTCGGCAGGGGGAGGCGTCCTGCTCTCCATCATCTCCGGAAGGAGATCCCCCGAAGACGAGCTCTGCTGAGAAGGGCTGAGGTCCGAGGTACAAGGTAAAAATTCGATTAATCTTCTTAGATATAAATCAAGGATTTCCCTCACCCCTCAAAAGGAAAATCTTTCTCTACTTACTGCTCGCTGGAGAGCTGATCCCCTTGAGGGCGTAGTCCGGCCGAGGAACTCCCCGGCATCGGACCCTCGGACGAGGATTTTTTCCCCCGCTTCGAGGCCATGGTTTCCGGGTCGTCAAAGGCGGCTCTCTTCTTCCCCTTAGGAGAGGAATTGTCGGTTCCTCCTTTCGGAGTAGCCTCCTTCGAGGAGGCCATAGTTTCCTTGTCCTCCCCCTTGCTTCCCTCCAAAGGCATTATCTCCAGCATCCTGACCAGCACGGGATCCGGCCTGGTTTCGGGAAGGGGAGCCGGACACCTGATCATCTTTGCCTTCGCTATCCACTCCCGTTTGAAAGGACGGCTCTTTTAGGGGAAAGTTTATGACAATTATACGGATAGAAGGTCCGGGCACAAGGTTGCTTACTTGAGTATCCGGGCGATTGCAGCTTAGGCCTACATCCTCGGTTAAATCCGGACACATCTCTTGTGATCCGAAGAAAAGTTTATACATCTCCGCGGGCGTTGCACCCATGAAATTCTGGAGAGCTCGCGGTCCCTCTGGATTAAACTCCCACAGGCGAAGAGGGAGCAACGTCTGCCAGGCAATATTTGGCGAATCAGCATGACCTGCGTCACCTTGACCAGGCTGAGGTCTCCTTCCAAGAGATCCTTAATGCGGCCCTGTAACAAGGGCACGTCTTTGGGCAAACCCCAATCTAACCCTCTGTTGACCCATGACGCTAGCCGTGGTGGGGGACCCGAGCGAAAGGCAGGAGGCGCCACCCACTTGGTACTCCGGGGAGCGGTGATATAAAACCACTCTCGTTGCCACAAGCCTAGCTCCTCTTGAAAAGAGCCCTTGGGCCATGGAGCATCAGCATTTTTGCTTATAACAGCGCCTCCGCACTCTGCGTGTCGTCCCTTGATCATCTTCGGCTCCACTTTGAAGGTCTTGAGCCATAATCCAAAGTGAGGGGTAACACGGAGGAACGCTTCACACACGACAATAAATGAGGAGATATGGAGGATGGACTCCGGAGCTAAGTCATGGAATTCCAGCCCGTAATAAAACAGCAGTCCCCTCACAATGGGATCCATTGGGAAGCCCAACCCCCGAAGGAAGTGAGACATGAACACCACGCTCTCACCGGGCTGGGGACTGGGAATGACCAGCCCTTGAGCAGGCAACCTATGCGAAATTTCGCAGGTCAGGAACTTAGCTTCCCTCAACTTTAGTACGTCCTCCTCTATGACGGAGGAGGGCGTCCATCGGCCTTGAAGGTCAGAACCGGACATTGTCGAAGGTCTGAAGCGCCTGGAATCTGGAGCCTAGGGTGTTGGAATTCGAGGCGACGGGCGAACTCGCTTGAGATTGAAAAAAGGAGTAAGGCCTTGATCTCTTTATAAGAGGTTGAATACCAAGAGCCCTCCCCGTAACCGTTCGGGACTCGTCTTTAATCGAGGAAACATGCTAACGGGCACGGTTGGGTTACCCACGTCCGTATTGATGAGAATCCCGTAAAAGGGGTACACGATCTCTGCTTTGACAAGACGTGCCAAGGAAACCGCCTCGCAAAACATGCTGAGGTGGAAAAGTAAAAACGATTCGAGTAAAGGACTTGGCCGTAGTGTGATGATGCACTGCGGAATACGTCAGCAGATTTGATTTGTGTTAATATTATTCTCTCTATGGCAATATGTGGAAACTTATTTTGCAGAGCCGGACACTACTCTTGGTGTTTACAATCTTCTATGAAGGACTTGGAGGAGGAACCCGCCTTGCAATGCCAAAGACAATCTGCGCGCCGGACTCGTCGTCATTGAAGCCTGGTTCAGGGGCTACTGAGGGAGTCCTGGATTAGGGGGTGTTCGGGTAGCCGGACTATACCTTCAGCCGGACTCCAGGACTATGAAGATACAAGATTGAAGACTTCGTCCCGTGTCCGGATGGGACTTTCCTTGGCATGGAAGGCAAGCTTGGCGATGCGGATATTCAAGATCTCCTACCATTGTAACCGACTCTGTGTAACCCTAACCCTATCCGGTGTCTATATAAACCGGAGGGTTGTAGTCCATAGGACATCAACTCCATATACAACAATCATACCATAGGCTAGCTTCTAGGGTTTAGCCTCCTTGATCTCGTGGTAGATCTACTCTTGTACTACCCATATCATCAATATTAATCAAGCAGGAGTAGGGTATTACCTCCATCGAGAGGGCCCAAACCTGGGTAAAAACATCATGTCCCTTGTCTCCTGTTACCATCCGGCCTTGACGCACAGTTCGGGACCCCCTACCCGAGATCCGCCGGTTTTGACACCGACAACAATGCTACAGGAAAACACTAGTTCAGGACACGTGGCGACAAGGACACAGCAGCTAGATAGTTCAGCAGTAGAACTCATCATCAGGTCTTCCAGTTCACACGGCATGACTTTGAGAACTACATCTCCACCATGGACCTGGTTCTAATTCAAACAGAAACCATATTTACTACCTCCGTTCAGAAATATAAGATGATTTTCGATATTATACTCCATATATGACTACATATACGCACAGAAATGAGTGAACAAAGACACTAGAACATCTCTTCAATGGCATGAGAGTAGAGGGATAACATGCAATATCCATAACACAAGTTACTGAGGCAAATATACCCTCTTAAAAGGTAGCATTGATGTTCATAAAGTACTCCCTCCGTTCCAAAATTCTTGTCTTAGATTTGTCTAGATACGGATGTATCAAGTCACATTTTAGTATTAGATACATCCGTATATAGACAAATCTAAGACAAGAAATTTGGGACAGAGGGAGTAGTTGAAAGTAATCTATAAGAAATCAGTGTCTACCTCTCTGAAAGATCGTGGATGTCGCCTAGAGGGGGGTGAATAGGCGCTTTAAAATAATTACGGTTTAGGCTTGAACAAATGCGGAATAAATCTAGCGGTTAATTTGTCAAGCACAAAACCTACAACAACTAGGCTCACCTATGTGCACCAACAACTTATGCTAAGCAAGATAAACTACTAGGTGATAGCAAGATATATGACAAGAAACAATATGGCTATCACAAAGTAAAGTGCACAAGTAAAGAGCTCGGGTAAGATATAACCGAGGCACGCGGAGACGATGATGTATCCCGAAGTTCACACCCTTGCGGATTCTAATCTCCGTTTGGAGAGGTGTGGAGGCACAATGCTCCCCAAGAAGCCACTAGGGCCACCATAATCTCCTCACGCCCTCGCACAATGCAAGATGCCGTGATTCCACTAAGGGACCCTTGAGGGCGGTCACCGAACCCGTACAAATGGCAACCCTTGGGGGCGGTCACCGAACCCGTACACGTTGGCAACCCTTGGGGGCGGTCACCGGAACCCATCAAATTGCTCGGGGCAATCTCCACAACCTAATTGGAGACCCCGACGCTTGCCCGGAGCTTTACACCATAATGATTGAGCTCCGAACACCACCAACCGTCTAGGGCACCAAGGCACCCAAGAGGAACAAGCTCTAGGGTGCCCAAACACCCAAGAGTAATAAGCTTCTCAAACTTCACTTCCACGTATCACCATGGAGAACTCAAATCGATGCACCAAATGCAATGGCAAGGGCACACGGAGTGCCCAAGTCCTTCTCTCCCAAATCCCACCAAAGCAACTAATGCTAGGGAGGAAAATGAGAGGAAGAACGAAAGAAGAACACGAAGAACTCCAAGATATAGATCCAAGGGGTTCCCCTCACTTAGAGGATAAAGTGATTGGTGGAAACGTGGATCTAGATCTCCTCTCTCTTTTCCCTCAAGAACTAGCAAGAATCATTGGAGGGATTGAGAGTTAGCAAGCTCGAAGAAGGTCAACAATGGGGGAAGAACACGAGCTAAAAGGATAAAGTTCATTAGGGAATAAGACCCCCTTTTATAGGTGGGAAAAAATCCAGCCGTTATGCTCACAGCCTGCACCGAGCGGTACTACCGCTCCAAGGAGCGGTACTACCGATAGGGCGGTAGTAGCCCTTTGAAACACAACAGCGAGGAGGCAAAAAAGCCAGAAGAATCATCGGAGCGGTAGTACCACTTGACCTCACGGTACTACCGCTAGGGGTAGCGGTACTACTGCTAAGGGTAGCGGTACTACTGCTTGCGAGCGGTACTAAACAATTACATCCATGCCTACCACCGCTGGACTTGTGACGAGTTTTTGGTCCTGAGTGGAAGTAGCCACGGTAGTACTGCTCCAAGCGGTAGTACCGCTCCCAAGGGCGGTAGTAAAAAATTACTTCCGCTCCTACCCGCGGTAGTACTGCTGCAGCCTTTTTAGAACACCAAAACTACCACAACTTCTGCAAACGGACTCCGAATTCGACGAAACCAAGTTAGTTGGAAAGCTAGTGACAAGGGCTAACACAATCTTGATATAAATACCAATAATAAGAAAATGAGAAAAGGCCCAAAAGAAAATGGTGAGAACCCTTCCTCGGATAAGGCCGGTAAAACCCCCAACACCGAAAACATCATAGAAGACGCATACAAACTCCGTTTTTGATGAAGTCAAGCTTGTCATCAAGATGACCATAAGCTCTAAGACTCACAAAGAGAACCAAACAAGAACCAACAAACATTATGCAAGGATGCAATGGTTTGAGCTCTCGACGAACGATACGATTAAGCTACTCACTTGAGAGCCCCCCCTTGATAGTACGGCTATCGATCCTATAACCCGGTCTCCCAACTACCACCATGAGACCGGTAAAATAGAAAACCTATCAAGGGCAAACCTTTGCCTTGCACATGATCCACTTGATCAAGATGATGATGATCTTGTCCTCCTCAAGATGGACCACCTTTTACACAAAGTGCAATGGACAATGCTTACCATACCATGGGATCACTTGATCCCTCTCGATACATCTTCTACTCTTTGTGAGTTGATCAAGTTGATTCACTCTTGACTTAGTCTTGATCAACCTCGAATCTTTCCAACTCTCTTCGTTTGGATGATGTCTTGAAGGTAAACATGAATGATCACACAATCTTATTCTTCAAGACATGCTTGCAATAAGCTCAATACTCACATGACCAATCTTTGGATAATTCCTTAATAACACCTTGGTCAACCCATAAACTCCTTGAAACCAACACATGGACTTCAAGAAATGCCTATGGAAAAATCCTTCAAATATAACTCAATGCAACCATTAGTACATAGAGAATGTCATCAATTACCAAAACCACACATGGGGGCACCACATGTCCTTTCAATCTCCCCCATTTTGGTAATTGATGACAATCACTTTCAAGAGAGTTTATATAAGGAATTATGCATCACCATGCAATGCAACAACCAATAATGCATGTGTAGGAGATGCGTATGCTTAGGAACAAACCAAAGCCAGAAGAGAAAACTCTCTAAACTTCTCCACAAAACTCTTTGAAACTTCTCCCCCATTGGCATCGATTGCCAAAATGGGCTAAAAGCTTAGAAGGCCAATATAAAATGTGTTCCTCCATAAATTGTGTATTTCTCAACAAGAGAGTGGAATGCAACACACATATCCAACGGTAAATACTTGCAGGAAGACAAACTATATTGAGGCCCAAAGATTGCAAAAGGAAGATATGCCACAAAGACATAACAAAGAGAGAAACAAGCAATCAAGCAATCAAAAGATACCAATTGAAGCAAGCTATCAAAAGATACCAATTGAACCAACTAGGCCAATGATCCTACGAGCCACATGAATAAAGGATATTATGATAAGAGCAGAGCAGTGTTCTAAAGAAACTAGAGAAGCTCCCCATGATTTGTGCACATTAAGAATTTTTGTATTTGGATACAAAGTGCACAAAATAGGATCATAGCTCCCCCAAAATCAATAGAAACTTACAACAAGTGCAAGAGAGCATATAGGAAACTAAGCCTAGTACTTGCAACAAACACATGGTTGAGCAACAAGCAAGAGAGGCAACTTAAGAGTGGGCTCAACCAAAAAGATGTGTGTGAGTCAAGACAATGCACTTGAGAAGACTAATGTACAGAAGAGCATTAAGCATCAATAAAGTCTTCAAAGAATGAGGTACACGGTGCAAGGCCTATCATTCCCACACACAACTAGCGAATGGGTTCACAAGCTTACTAAAAAGCATATAGAGAACCTGTGCTTGTGACAACCCGCGATGATGATAGAAGATGAAAGGCGCATCAAGACGAGGCATACCAATTAAGATGGCAAAAACCTCGTAAAGATAAGCATGAGGAAAATAATCTTCACCACACAAGAGTGCATCAAGATGCAACGATAGAAGACACTCACTCAAGGCAAAAGCTTTCACGGAGCCACCAAAGAAATAACATAAGAAAGACAAGGTGGACGTGAAAGATAGGATATCATCTAGATATGCAACTTCTCTCAAGTGTATAAGATTCTAGGTAGACGAAATCATGATGATATATATATGTCTACAAAGAAGGATGTACACCCGAAATAGTTACAACACGAAGGAACAAGATATCCAAAAGGAAGTCATACATATACCAATAAGATATTTGCTTGGAAGCATAGCACATGGCTAGATATGGTCTTACAGTATATAAATGAATCCCTACCACACACCCATCAAAGACATCACAACTAGAAACATGAGATCATCGTTGAGATGCTTTGAGAAAGGAAACAAGTATCACAAGATGGAATGAAAATCATGCTAAGATGCAACCTACACAAGGTTGAATGCAAGAAAAGAATGCATGAAGAGATACTTGTTACCAAGATATCATTGGAAGGATGTAGTAGATACCAATTAAAGGTAGGTAGTAGTTTATTGATCATCCTAGCTTGACTCCAATTAGCACATGATGACACCACCTTCCTTGTGAGTGAGCCGAGCATCCAATGCATCTCCAATTGCTCCTAGAACAACAACACAAACAAAATGGTACCCGAACTCATTGGGACCAAAGAATTAGAGAACCAACAATACATAGGACAACCTCCACATAAATATGTGCATATAGATATGAAAATGAATTTCATGCACATCTCATCCAATTTGAGACTTGGTGGAGTTTCCCCTATATATTGGGTCTAAGAAAGAAAGCATGCTAAAAATACTACATCAAATTAATATGCATGCTCAAGACTTTCAAAAACCGAGACCAAAAGACAAAGAAATACCAAGTGAAGAAAAGATACCAAATGAATAAATCATCACTTGGAGGATATCCATAAAAGATACATCAAGGAATGAGATATCCATTGATATACTCAAAATAAATAAAAAATCAAACTCCCAAAAGAGAGGATGGTTCCAAACAAACCAAGCTCTCTACAAAGTTTCATGATGGCACAAAGTACCAAAACGAAAACGGCTTGCCTTCCACCAACACACACTTGATAAGGATCGCAATATGAGTGTTTTATAGAAAATAGGATAGCTCCCCCAAGCCTAGTGCATTATAGAGAATTTGCATTTGAATACAAAATGCACAAGGTGGGATCACTACTTTCACTATATCTAGAAAAACTGGACAAGATCAAGAAATTAACAAGATCCACAAGTGGTATGGAATACAATGGGAGATGACACAATCCTAGGCAAGAGATAAAGCGAACAAAAGCAAAGGCCAATGTAAAGATGATCAATAATTTCTACCACACATAAGTGAGTACCAATTGTCAAAAGACAAGAAGTATTTGGAAATAATTCCCGGTGGTAGATAACAAGGATATCCGACATCATCTTCACACCAAACAAAAAGCAAATTGCAACTTGTAGAGCTAACATGCCACCTAGGAACAAGATAATTTACAATATCAATTCTAGGTGACAATATCTCAAATGTACACATTTTCTAGGCTAGTAATATACACATAGCATATTACTCCCCCGTAATGTGATACCAATTAAAGATAAACAAGAGGCAAAATAACGATCCAACACGAGATAATTAATGGACAACATAGAATTTGAATTTGTCATGAGAAGACATACCACATAGTGACTAGATAATCTTGTAATATCAATACTAGATGGTATTACTCATGTACACACATTTATAGGATTGTGAGGTGCACAAAGCACATCACTCTCCCATAATGGGATATTCCATTAATCTCTCACAAGAGCCAACTAAGATACAACCAAGATGCGCAAAGGCTCAACGAACAACACACATGTACATGAAGTGCAAACCAACATACATATACTTGATTACTCAAGATAAGCAATTTGGAGACACAACATATACAAACAGATGCAAGGAACAAAACCAAAACATGCAAAGGGACAAGTAACTTTCAATGTAAACAATTTAAGTACAAGTTACCGCAAGGAGGCACATTGGATATGAGATGGAAACTTGATAATCCGAATGACTTGGCTTGAGGCAATATGAATGATGAAGACCCCTTAATTCTTCATAATGTAGCCAAGTCTCCAATGACCTCCAACAACACCTATTGATCAAGTATGAGCTAGTTGGTCCCCAACCAAGTTGGGTCCCAAGAGGTTAGTCACAATAGGCTTGGCTACCCAAATGGTTCTTTTCTTGACACCACTTTGAGTACCAACAAATTTGGCAAACACATTGCCAACCTTATCCTTCCCAAGAGAATAGATATCATCAATTAGAATAGGGTTGGATAAGGTACCATTCGTGCATGAAGAAGCGACGTGACCTTTTTCACGACATAGGTAGCAACGTCTACTCTTTACTTTCTTCTCACTTGATTTCTGAACTTGAGAAGCATTAGCTTGAGTTTTCTTGGGAAGAGGCCTTTCTTCAACTTGAGGTTCAGAATGAGATTGAACTGGTGGCTGCTTCCCATGTTGCTTGTCACTAATGGCCTTCTTCTTCAAAGGGCAAGATCTAACATGATGCCCTTCAATTTTGCACTTGAAGCAAATAATCTTGGCCGAATTCTTGAGTTGTTCTTGGCCCTTATTCTTGATGCTCTTGGACTTCTTCTTCTTATTGGAGTTGAATCCAAGTCCACCTTTGTCATTGGGGGATTTTTGCACTCTCAAGATATTATTGAGTGTGAATTTCCCTTCATGACTCTTTTCCAAGTCTTTCTTTAAAGAAGTGACTTGGTCCTTGAGCTCTTTGATTTCCTCTACATGGTTAGTCTCAACACAAGTACTAGAGGAAGTATAAGCTTCATTGTTAGAGCAACAAGGCAAGGAAAGCAATTCATCACAAGATGTACCAACATTGTGAGTAGATGAATTACAAGGACTAGCACATGGCAACATAGCATTTTGACTAGAAGTAGTGCTAGTATCCACATGAGGCTCACTAGATGTTACCTTAGCAATCATGGCCTCATGAGCTATCTTTAGCACATTATGGGATACTAGAAGATCATCATGAGAGCTTGAGAGCTTTTCATGACTTTCTTCCAATTTCCCATAATTGCTAGATAGCAACTCAAGTTGAGCCCGTAGCTCAACATTCTCCTTCAAAATGGATGCTTCACAAGTAATAGAGTTAGTAGCACAAGCATCATCATTAACAACAAGAGGAGAGGACAACTTGGAAAGCTCTTTTAAATAAGAAGCTTCAAGTTGAGCATGAGACTCGGTGAGTTTGATGAGCTCACCCTTAATGACCCTTGAGCCATTTTCGAGGTGCTCAAAATCCTCAAGGAGTCTAGCATGAGCAACTTCAAGCTTAGCATTTTCAGTTTCAAAATCATTGGCCACCACAAGAGCTCTATCACGAGATTCCCTCACTCTAGATAATTCTAGAGCAAAAGTCTCCTCAAGAGATTCCTTGGTGGTTTGTTCAAGTTCAAGAGCTTGAGAGAGGTCCGCAATCTCATTAGCATAATCACGCTCATGACCTTCCATTTTATCAATGGTGACCTCATGCTCCTCAAGACGAGATTCCAACTCATCAATATATTTCTTGCCCTCAGTAGCAATAGACATGATTTCCATGAAGTTGGAACAAGCAATTTTATTCTTAAGAAGAGCTTTAAAAATCATTTCCCCCTTAATTTTTAAGGAGGCAACATCATCATTCTCTTCATCATAATCAACATCATCATCACTCTTGCCATCATCAATATCATCAGAAGATATATTGGGATTCAAAGTGGGAGATACCTTTGAAGCCTTGGCCATAAGGCAAAATGCAACAGATGATGATTTAGGATCCCTTGAAGCACCTTCCAAGACCACATCTTGTTCCATGGAGTGTTGGGTTTCCTCTACATTGTTAGCACAACAACTCGAGGAAATATATGCATTTTCATCATGGCAACAAGATATAGCAAGCATATCATCATGAGATTTAGTCAAGCAATTTATACATGATATGCAAGGACTATCAACACAAGCATGTGAAACATTTGGAGTGCTCTAAGTGCCAAAGTCCAAAGATGAAGCATTGCAATAAGAAAGTGATGAAGGATTATCAACAATGAGCCCACTATCATCATTGCAATGAACACCACTACTCACCATGTCATTACCTTGTGGCAAACCACACATAGGTGAAGTAGAAGAAGCTGAGAACACAACACGGTCGGAGGTGGAGGGAGAACAATCATACCCACAAAACATGGACACACCATATTTATCTTGAAGCTTTGTCCATAACTCATGAGCATCCCGGAACGGCATGAGTTGAAATATAACTACATTGCTCAAAGCATCGAAAAGCACATTAGAAGCTTGAGCATTGAGATAAGGGTTTTTCTCATCCTCTAAAGATAATCTTAGGGGATCCTTTGGAGGAGAAAAACCCATATCTATAATTCGCTCTAAATTTGGGTCCATGACCCTAAAGAGATTAAGCATGCGAATTACCGAAACATCAAAATTTGTGCCATCGAAACTAAGAGTGTGAGAGAATCCTAATCCCCTAGTCGACATCTTTACTCTCTAGGCGGTTAAGCCTAACAAAGAGAGATGAGGCTCTGATACCAATTGAAAGATCGTGGATGTCGCCTAGAGGGGGGTGAATAGGCGCTTTAAAATAATTACGGTTTAGGCTTGAACAGATGCGGAATAAACCTAGCGGTTAATTTGTCAAGCACAAAACCTACAACAACTAGGCTCACCTATGTGCACCAACAACTTATGCTAAGCAAGATAAACTAGTAGGTGATAGCAAAATATATGACAAGAAACAATATGGCTATCACAAAGTAAAGTGCACAAGTAAAGAGCTCGGGTAAGAGATAACCAAGGCACGCGGAGACGATGATGTATCCCGAAGTTCACACCCTTGCGGATTCTAATCTCCGTTTGGAGAGGTGTGGAGGCACAATGCTCCCCAAGAAGCCACTAGGGCCACCATAATCTCCTCACGCCCTCGCACAATGCAAGATGCCGTGATTCCACTAAGGGACCCTTGAGGGCGGTCACCGAACCCGTACAAATGGCAACCCTTGGGGGCGGTCACCGAACCCGTACACGTTGGCAACCCTTGGGGGCGGTCACCGGAACCCATCAAATTGCTCGGGGCAATCTCCACAACCTAATTGGAGACCCCGACGCTTGCCCGGAGCTTTACACCATAATGATTGAGCTCCGAACACCACCAACCGTCTAGGGCACCAAGGCACCCAAGAGGAACAAGCTCTAGGGTGCCCAAACACCCAAGAGTAATAAGCTTCTCAAACTTCACTTCCACGTATCACCGTGGAGAACTCAAACCGATGCACCAAATGCAATGGCAAGGGCACACGGAGTGCCCAAGTCCTTCTCTCCCAAATCCCACCAAAGCAACTAATGCTAGTGAGGAAAATGAGAGGAAGAATGAAAGAAGAACACGAAGAACTCCAAGATATAGATCCAAGGGGTTCCCCTCACTTAGAGGAGAAAGTGATTGGTGGAAACGTGGATCTAGATCTCCTCTCTCTTTTCCCTCAAGAACTAGCAAGAATCTTGGAGGGATTGAGAGTTAGCAAGCTCGAAGAAGGTCAACAATGGGGGAAGAACACGAGCTAAAAGGATAAAGTTCATTGGGGAATAAGACCCCCTTTTATAGGTGGGGAAAAATCCAACCGTTATGCTCACAGCCCGCACCGAGCGGTACTACCGCTAGGGCGGTAGTAGCCCTTTGAAACACAACAGCGAGGAGCCAAAAAAGCTAGAAGAATCGTCGGAGTGGTAGTACCGCTTGACCTCACGGTACTAGCGCTAGGGGTACCGGTACTACTGCTAAGGGTAGCGGTACTACTGCTTGCAAGCGGTACTAAAAAATTACATCCGTGCCTACCACCGCTGGACTTGTGACGAGTTTTTGGTCCCGAGCGGAAGTAGCCACGGAAGTAGCCACGGTAGTACTGCTCCAAGCGGTAGTACCGCTCCCAAGGGCGGTAGTACCGCTCCCAAGGGCGGTAGTAAAAAATTACTTCCGCTCCTACCCGCGGTAGTACCGCTGCAGCCTTTTCAGAACACCAAAACTACCACAACTTCTGCAAACGGACTCCGAATTCGACGAAACCAAGTTAGTTGGAAAGCTAGCAACAAGGGCTAACACAATCTTGATAGAAATACCAATAATAAGCAAATGAGAAAGGGCCCAAAAGAAAATGGTGAGAACCCTTCCTCGGATAAGACCGGTAAAACCTCCAACACCGAAAACATCATAGAAGACGCATGCAAACTCCGTTTTTGATGAACTCAAGCTTGTCATCAAGATGACCATAAGCTATAAGACTCACAAAGAGAGCCAAACAAGAACAAAGAAACATTATGCAAGGATGCAATGGTTTGAGCTCTCGACGAACGATATGATCAAGCTACTCACTTGAGAGCCCCCCCTTGATAGTACGGCTATCGATCCTATAACCCGGTGTCCCAACTACCATCATGAGACCGGTAAAATAGAAAACCTATCAAGGGAAAACCTTTGCCTTGCACATGATCCACTTGAGCTAGATGATGATGATCTTGTCCTCCTTAAGATGAACCACCTTTCTTGATTGCGTTGGGTCGATGGAGACTAGATGATTGCTCCCCCATACTCCACTATGGGTGAGCCACTCTTCGGCACATCTTCACAAGTCCATTGACACCACAATGGATGGCAAGCTTCAAGCACTTGATCTCTTCGTGATGCTCCACTTGAACTTGCACATGGCAATCTTGATGACGATCACCACTTGATGTCATCCTTCCCATGGGTTGTATGATATCTTCCTCTTGACGCAAGCCCGTGGACACGTACCTAACCCCTCATAGACTCTCACATAGACCATGGGTTAGTACACAAAGTGCAATAGACAATGCTTACCATACCATGGGATCACTTGATCCCTCTCGGTACATCTTCTACTCTTTGTGAGTTGATCAACTTGATTCACTCTTGACTTAGTCTTGATCAACCTTGAATCTTTCCAACTCTCTTCGTTTGGATGATGTCTTGAAGGTAAACATGAATGATCACACAATCTTCTTCTTCAAGACATGCTTGCAATAAGCTCAACACTCACATGACCAATCTTTGGATAATTCCTTAATAACACCTTGGTCAACCCATAAACTCCTTGAAACCAACACATGGACTTCAAGAAATGCCTATGGAAAAATCCTTCAAATATAACTCAATGCAACCATTAGTCCATAGAGAATGTCATCATTACCAAAACCACACATGGGGGCACCGCATGTCCTTTCACTCTCGCATGTTTTGGTGAAAAGAGGAATTTAGAACCGTCATTTGGCACACTAAAATCACATGCAAGATCATCCAGAAAGTTGTACTACCAGTACTAGTACTGCGTGTTAGATGAAAAAACACGATCAAGATCAAGAAAAAGATCGTCAACAAGAGACATTACGTGTACTTGCTTAATGAGGGATCCCGGAGAGGGGGGCTTGGACAGGGCGATGGCTTTGAGCTTGTCCGCGGTAGTCTCGGCGGGGTGCTTATGCTTCTTCGTACCATGAGCCTCGACGGTTTTGTCCAGAGCCATAGAGAAGAGTGAAAGCTGGAACGAGATGAGGGAGAAGCGAAGCGAGTGGGGTTTTTCTTCAAGATAGGAAGCTGAGAGAGAAGAGTGAAATGATGGTTGCTTCGTCCGTCCAACTTACTGCTGGAAAGGAGGGGTTTTGTGATTTGACGGCTCATTGGGCATTACTGCGGCGGTTCGATCGGGGTAGTCTACCGTCACTCTACTACGTAGTAATTTAGTGCATGGCTGGTGGACCCAAGTGCTGGCTGTCCCCCACGTCGGCGAAAGTGAGTAATTTAGTGCATGGCTGGAGGAGGATCCGCATGGTAGAGCGTGTCCACTGTTTTTCTGAAGAAAAAAATGATTACAGCAAGCGTTTCCACTCTTACGACGGAGGAGTGTGAAACACGGCAACCACTTGAACATACACAGTGCTCCTACTACTAGGCATGTGCAGTGGTTCATACGTCGGTACTACACAATCTTGTTGCTAGTGTAGTAAGATATGACGATAACAAATGATGTTGTGCGCATGTCAACTACTCCTATATGTAACATAGTACCACTTTTTCGACTGTCCGGTCGAGAATGAACGGTGAGATCAATGTTAATAGAACTAGGTCCATAGCGCACGGAGAGTACGGTGCTACAGTACTCCATGAAACATGAACCATATGAAGCACGGATAGTGTTAGGCAGGGTGTATGAAGGGTGCACGGGATGGGAGCAAAAGTTCCCTTCTCGACCCACTTTTGGGTGTTTGGCAGAGTGCATGAAGGGTGCATGAGCCCACACTAGTAGGTTGACAAAAATACACGAAGAGGAAACAACTATGAGATGAGAATGCAACCAAACACACCCACACGATTTGTGCCACAGTGACTGATCTGCACCGTCTGAGTTTGATCCAACGGTCATGTTGCACCGAGACATGGACATGCCCATGCAGAGGGCGCCTAAACACCACCGAAGTCCCTCTACTTCTCGAGGCGCACGACATTGGTGATGCAGGGTGCAACCGCCCACAGAGCCCACTCCCGGTCGACGGGAGCCAGTGTCAGGCGCCTCACCTCGGACTCCGTGATCTGCTGCACCGCCATGGCACCAAGTAGAAGCAATGGGGTGAGGAAGCAAAGGGGGCGAAACGGCTGAAAGGCAATGCAATCTACGGGAAGGCGGAGGGAGCGGGGAATCTTTTGGTTTTCACCACGGTAAAACACCAGTCGATGACTTCTCACATCAGGGAGCAATGGGTTTTTACAGGCAGAGTCATCGTGACTAATTGCTACCGCGCCTGCTCCCGTCAATCAAAAAATTAAAAATCCTGCCGTGCCTGCTCCCGTCAATCAAAAAATTAAAAATCCTGCCGCACCCAAACACCAGAGCAATGCCGCGGTGGATATTTAAATTTACATGCCGGCAAGTAGATAAAAAAGGGGTGAAAAAACAAATGTGGCGGCGGCCTAGCTAATCAGTCGAACTAGCCCAACTAGCTAGCCACCGTGCTTCACTGATGTACTCGGCGGGAAAGGTGGTCCTTCGTGATTTGACGACTCATTTACTTGCTTCGGCACTACGACCGAGGAGGACCCAGAAAATGTGCGGTAGGGCGTCCCATGTCAGGAAGAATATATGCGTGCACCACCAGGGAGGACCCCGAAACCGCGCGGTAGGGTGTGCCATGTCTCGGCACGGAGGAAAAATGTGCGTGTGAAAATATACTGTATCAGACATAGTACCTATGGTTCGACCTCGGGACCCAGACAGTCAGTCGAAAACACCCCACTAGCCACACAGCTTCATCATGCAAACATGGCATGGAGGATAGATGTGGTTAGCTCCGTCTCGACCAGCCACAACGTCTCTTGTTCTAGGCGATTCTTCTATTTTCCAAGCTTTTTTAGTTGTAATAACACCACGGCAAGCTAGCGCCGCTCTTCGTGTGTGCCTGTGCAAAGGTTAGATGATGGAGAGAAGAGAGATTGAGATCGCAGACCTGGGACCCACCAGTAAGTGAGACAACGGTCATGCACATGTTGACGAGGCACTCCCTTTACTCTACTCAACGCAAGTACTGTATAAAATCAAGTTATGGGACAAAGCCAACAACCGTTCTTTTTTTCAGGCTATCGACTTACGCTTTGTAGTCCAGGTTGCCAGTTCGAATCTCGTCTTTCAGATTTGTTAGTTTTAGGTCCAAATTTGATTAATGACAAGTGGGACCCCCGTGTGTTGTTCCGGTATTTCAGTGTAGGATGGTTTTTTTTGAACAAACACTTTGCGCGGTTAGACAAGTAACGGCACGAGTTACATGTTTTTTTGCAAGTTTACGAACAAAAATGACAGCGACATAGAATATCACATCCACCCCGCAGCTTAGATACTATGGTGATACGAGTTTTTACACCGTTGGAAGTGAGATCCAGTGGCTTGGGAGTAGTCTTTGTAATTATGCGCAATTTCCAAACTCTCCAAAGGTTTTTTTTGCAAATAAAACATTCAGGCCTCGTGTGTGCCGCTGCATCTTCGACCCAACGGCTCCCCGGTGCTCATATTAGGTGCTCCCCGTAGCTTAATTACCCGCTACGATGATATGAGCATCTAGGTCGTATGATCAGTGATCAGATGGCACATGCATAGTACTTGTACTTTCTGCGCATTTCCCAAACTCTATCAACCGTATATTGCAAAAACATTCAAACCTCCTACTGTGGGCCGTTAGATCTCAGTGAACTCGTATCACCATAGAATCTACGGTGCGGGAGCACCTCATACTCTCCCGTGCGAGAAAACATAAGGTGCTATCGCAGCTTGGATGCTACGGTGATACGAGCTTGGAGGTCGTTTGATCTGAGATCCAATGGCATCTGAGCAGTCTTTGTGCTTGTAAGCAGTGGCCGAACTCTTTTGGGGCTTTTCTGCAAAAAAAACCATTCAAACCACCGAGGAGGTGTTGGGTCACAAATCCAACGCCTCCGAAGAGCTTGTATCACCAAAGCATCTAAGGTGTGGTAGCACATGATATTCTTACATACAGGAGAATATGATGTCCTCATTCATCTTGGATGCTACGGTGATACGAGCTTCGAGGTCGTTGGATATGGGATCAAAGGGCATCTAAGTAGTTTTTGTACAAATTGTGTGCAATTCTCAAACTCATCAAGGTTTCCTGCAAAAATATTAAGACACATCATGTGAGCTGCTATATCTCAGATCTACAAGCTCCAAGCAACTCGTATCGACATATAGCATCTAAGGTATGGGGGCACATGATATTCTCCCAGGGAGGAGGGGTGGGGGGTGCACAACCAATCGGTGGTTGGGAGGGTGGGGACAAATATAATCTAAATAACCCTAAACAGAGCTCCACAATTTTATCTAAGGTCGAGGGGTTGACCCCCGACAATCATAGCTCCGCCTAAACACAACATTTGCATGTACTGTAGTACTAGACTTAATATTCATGTTTCAGTTTCATGTTCATTTTAAATATTAAACTAAGGACCATGGATGTCTTACATTTTACTCCCTTCGTTCCTAAATATTAGTCTTTTTAGAGGCTTCAAATGGATTGGCACATACGGATGTATATAGACATATTTTAGAGTCTAGATTCACTCATTTTGCTCCGTATGTAGCCACTTGTTTGAACTCTCTAAAAGACTAATATTTAGGAATAGAAGGAGTATTTTGAATTCGTGTCATACATGCATGGTTTGGAAAAATAGATGCACTATACTTATTGGATTGTTGTTGTGTTCGTGCGTGTGTGTCTCTGTGTGTATGTGTGTGGTCATATGCTTGATACATACAAAGTTTTCTCACCTCCATATTGTTCATCTTTTGAATTTGAATTCGCATTGGAAAACTTACTAGGGATACCATGAAATGTGAAATCCACGTTTAGATCAATATATCACAAACTCACTCTAATTCAACAATTCGTCATAAATCAATTACCATGTTGAGATTAGTATTTGCAAGGAAAATACGGGTTGTAATACACATAGATTCGTTCAGCAATTTAAAAGGTTCCTTTCATATTCTCGAATGGTAGGACCCAACGGCGTACCAGCAAGACCTTGGCTCGTGTTGATCCTAAAAAAAACCGGGCTCGTGCCCTTCGGCGGCATGCGTGGTACGCACATTAGGCAATCCCAACCAGTCGAGCCTCAGCGTTTCAAGTCGAAATATCTGGCGGCCAGAATTCCAGCCCTAGGAAATTCCCCTCATATCCCCGGTCCATAATGACTATCGATGAACAACGGAGGGATGCTTTAGTACCTAGACAACATTACCTACCGTTCCGAGCATGGTTCAATTCCCTCGGTCGCCGCTCGTCAAGGTCATCCGTCAACTGCATTGCCTAGTACTACTACTACACCAGGATGAGCACAGAATTGAGCCCGTTTGTTCGTGCCTATCACTGGTACGGAGGGATTATCCTTTTACTCTGCATATATAACTTGTCTGAAGTCTAACTAAGCAAAATGTTTGACCAAATGCTTTCTTAAGAAATACAATATGACAGATGTACAGCTTGAAAATTTATTGCATGATGCAGGTTATGATATTGTTTTGAATCCTGGATCTTAAATTTCAGAAAATCCAAAAGTGAGCATAAATTCTTGAAACTAAGCATGGTCACATGATATGGCACAAATATTACTTCGTAAGTTTTTTCTTCAATTTGAGACAAGCTGCTTATGACAAGTTGCACAAATGAAGAGCCAAGGTATTTTGGAACAAAGACCTGTCACGTTAAGGCGAACGCTTTCACTATTAAAACCGTGGGCGTTTACGTGCCGCCACGAGTCCCCGCTTCTCATCGGCAGGTGCCGTCCGAGCAAGCCTGTGAGTCGACGGGAGGCGTGCGAGCAGACCACTGCACTGGCTGTCAAGGAGGCGTGCGAGCAGACCGCTGTGTAGGCTCACCGGGAGGCGAGCCCTTTGACCAGGCTCCGCCGCCCACCGTCGTCCCAACCGCTCCCACTTTTAATGTCGCCGGCGCCGCAGTTTAAAATCAACCCCGTACTACCCGGTATCGCTACAATCCTCTTTCTTCATCTTCGATTCTCCTGTCGTCTACCTCCAACTAGCCTGACCTAAACGTACGCCATGCCGCATCACGATGGTCTGCCCTTAGTGTTCCAGTTTCCTGAGGAAGACACCCAGCCAGAGTCTCAAGAACATTAGGCGCTTTGGGACGAGCTTGAACTGGCCTTGTGGGAAGACGCCGCGCCTGTCCCCGCTCTCGTTCCGGCTCCCGTCGCCCTGACTGCGCCAGCGCCCATCCCCGTGGCATTGATGGGCTGGGAGCCGCACATTGTCGCCGAGCTTGATCCCATGGGGTTCCACGAGGTCCCCGCCCGTGCACCTACCAGCGCATGCGCCTACGCATGCACTGACGCACACGCCCATGCCGGTGCTCGTGCACCTACCAGCGCATGCGCCTGCGCGTGCACTGACGTGCGCGCCCGTGCCGGTGCCCGTGCACACGAATGTCTCCGTCGCGCCGTTGACAGCGCCTGTCCCCGCGCGGGTGCCAGTGCCCCCCTCAGCGGCATGGATGGCCGCCGTCGACCGCTTCCTTGCATCAACGCCAGTCGCCTCCTCCCGCCAGTTGACTCGCTCCGAAGTCCAGAACATTTTGGCCTTCCTTGAAGCTAGGCCAACGTCCAGGAGTACGCCAACAACGGCGCAAGACGAGCACGACAGAGGAGACGCTTCCCACTGCAAGACGCCGCCGCCGCCGCATAATCTAAATGTAAAACATTCGGATTGCCATGCTTAAAATCCGAACGTTTATCATTTCCGTTTATTTTATATCGATCGTCGTATAATTTAAAGTCGGAGTCAGACTGAACAAAATATATGGTTTGATCAATTTAATGTTCTACTAGAGCCGTATCAAATTAAATATAAAATGTCATCAAGCCACATGTGTTCCTTGTCATCCAACGACCTAGACTGCTTCAATGTCGAGCGCTCAACACGTTTAGCGTGCAGTTAATTTCATGCCAAAAATAGTGCTAATCACATGACAACACGCAAATAATATCCTAGTAGTTAATATCCGCATGCACTTAATATACTTCCAAATTAACGTGCATTACACGTATACACTGACTAGTGTTGCTAGTACGTGAAACTGGTGCCGTGACTTGTGAACACGTCCAGATATGGTCAACGACAACATCGCCCGCGAGTTCTTCCTGTTTACCCGTGCGTCTAAACGCAGAAGGGGAGGAGAGAGAGAGAGCACACATGGAACCCACCAGTAAGTGAAGGTGAATAGTACTAAAAATAATATTACATGTTATCCATTAATTAGGTTGTGGTAATATAAAAACATTATGTGAACAAAGGGGGTACAACAAACATTGCTATTCTACGTATGTTGCCTATTGACGTGCGGCTTGAAGGCCCGGTCGCATGTTCGATCCTCGTCCTTTATTTTTTAATTTGTATACGGGTCCAAATTTGTTTCATGACATGTGGGCCCCTCGGTGTGTAGTTTGTAGCACTTTAATTTGTGGGTCAAAATTTGTTCCATTCCAAGTGGACTATCGGTGTGTAGTTTTGTAGCTTATTTATAATAATTAAAGAGAACAACATAGTTTTTTCATTAATACCATGGTGCGACGTTGAAGGCGAGAAAGGACGTGCGAGAGAGCGATGACCGAGCCAGAGGGAAATCAACTAGGGGAGTTGCGTGGGTTGCAACGGTGTTTGGAGTAGTTGTGGGCTGAATGCTATGAAAATATAATATAAACCGACCGGAATAAATGCCTACACAAATTAATCTAAGGTTGGAGTGCCCCTCGCAATGTAAATAGCTCCGGCTTTGCGAGGGATGGAGAGGTAGTAGCTTCAACGCGTGGAAGATATGGTGTGAGAAAGTGAGGTCAATCGAGAGACATATAGATAGATAGACAAAGTGAGTGTGGTCCGACATTCATTGAACAAATGTATATGCTCTGGAGAGATATTGTCTGATTGAGCTTTTTGGCAAGGGTGAGGGCTGTAAGATAGAGCTTGAGAGATGATACAGTCACAGACGTGTAGATATATTTTGTGCGTGGGAGGAAGCAAGGTTAACCGATCACATAGGGCCGCCGTGCGATCGAAAGAGTGAGACGGGTTGGAGAGAGTGACCTAGATAGACGATGTGCGTGAGAGAGTATACAATGTGAATAGGTCGAATTGGGCTCAAACATGGTGATATATCGTTTTTGTCCAAGAAAGAGCAAGGTCAATTGAGACATACGGAGAGAGAGAGAGAGGTTGAGTAAGCGTGGCCCACCATGAGATTGAAAGAGTGGCGGCGGCTTGGATGGACTGACCTAGATAGACAATCTACGTGAGAGAGTATAGAGTGTGTCAATCGAGGCCTGAACAGGGAGATATATCATTTGTGTGTGAAAGAAAACAAGGTTAAACGAGACTCAGGTAAAGAGAGCGAGATTGAGCGAGTGTGGCCCGCCGTGCGGAAGAAAGAGTGAGACAATCTCGAGGGAGTGACCTAGATATACAACGTGCGTGCGTGCGCACGAGAGGTTGGGGGACTAGATAGGCAATGCATGTATTTAGTGCGAGAGGGTGAGAGGGAGAGGGGGGAGAGAGAGAGCTCGGCATGTGGTGCAATGGTGGGTGTGTGAAGTAAATACATTTGGTAACAGAGTGGAAAAAGGGGTTATGTAGTTGAGAGGCTTAGAGATCGAAACATGGAGAGAAAGAATGAACGTGTGTTGGAAACCGATAGCTTCCTAAGGTGGTTAGGAGAGGAAGATTAACTGATACAGGAAGTATGTAGCGTTTGTGCGGGGGGGGGGCTAAAAACAACATTTGAATGTACATAGTACGAGACTTAATATCGATGTTTCAATTTGGTGTACATTGTAAGATTTGAACCAAGGACCAGGCATACGGGTAATTATTTCGAATTCGTGCCATACTAAGTTTCGAAAAGTTGACATTGACTCAGTTTGTTGTCTATTTTGTAGGTCATATGTTTGAATCCGTGAAATGCGAAATCCACGTTAGAATTGGAGATCGCTACGTGACACACACTCTAATTCAAATAACTAACTACGTGACACACACTCTAATTCAAATAACTAATTATGTGACACACACTCTAATCCACGTTAGCGTGGGTACCGTTTCGATTTTTTTTCAAATAACTCCTCATTAATTAATTTATAGTACTCCCTCTGTTCACTTTTATAAGACCTTGAAGACATTTCAGACAATGTGCAAAACAGTTCATTTTAAGTTGTCTGAAACGACTTACAAAAGTGAACGGATGGAGTATCTCGTTTCGAATGACTAATTATTGCAAGGAAAACACGGGCATGGTAATACATACAGATTCGTTTGCAAATGAAAGAAGATTCGTTTGCATTCTCAAATGTAGGCGCACCAGGGACCAGGGTCGTGTCGGGGTGGACGCTGCTTCGGTGCCTTAAAGGCAACTGCCTTTGGGTCACTGACATGTGGGCCAGCCACCTGTTGGGCCCACATGTCATGGACACAAAGGCAGGTGCCTTAAGGCACCGAAGCATAGTCCTGTCGGGGTGGTCGCGTGTGTCGGACGGACGCGTAGCACCCAGCCACCCACCCCCTCCCCAAAAAGGAAAAAGGACGACGACAATATAAGTTCGCACTTCCATGTTTCGGATTGAAATATCTGGCAGCCCCAATTCCAGCCCTGCAAAATCTCTCTTCTCCACCATCCCCTTCCGCGCCCAGATTTTGCTCAAATCCCTAATTCGCCGCCAACCCTCGAATCGCCCCTCGTATTGTCTCTTTCCCCACCATTCCCCACCTCTGTGCCGGATGACGACGACGAAGATGACGGTCGCGCTTCACCACCGCACCGGAGCTACCTCATCTATGCCCTCGTCCACCGCACCGGGTGGTCCATCGACAACGTTGGCCGCCGCAACCGACGTGCCTCACAGACACCAAGTACCACTACATCAGGTGCGCTTCACCGACGCCGTCTCCCAGCTCACCGGGGCTACTTCACCGAGCACATCATCACACCTCCGCCCCCGAGGCCGTTGGGGCTTCACCAACGGTCTCGTCCACCGCATCATAGCGCTCCGCTGCCACTCAAGATCTGCATCCGTGCGCGGCCAGCCAATGCCAACGCATCACCCTCAACGGCTCTGAAGTGACCCGCACTCTAGCTAGGCGAGCATGCCCAAACGCCGGCCCGAACTAGGTATCCACACATCACTCCCTTGTGCACTGTTCTGACGATGTTTGGATATCCTTTCACTGCTCTCTTAGCTTACACGCCTATGCAACTCTGACTTTAACTCTTATTTCTTCTGGATATATCATCTGAAACAGGCAAATCCATTTTTAGCGAAGCATCACGGCACTACGGGATCTGGTACACATCCAGCACACCCGTATAACCTTGTAAGTATCTGTCCTCTGGTACAACATCAAGGTCGATTCCTCTTATTTGATCAACCATTCGCCGTGCCAAAAATGCAGAGGGGGATGCAAGGAGCACAAGGCCTGCACATCCAAGCAAGTGGTAACATGGACTTGTACATGTAACATCCCAAGCGCAAGCAGAGCTGCAGTGAGCCTATACAACGAGCTAGCGTAAGTCCCTGCATTTCATTTAATTCGTACTGGCATTCGTGTATGATTTGTGTGCAGTGGCTGATCCATGAATTCAAGTTACCCGGGGCGAACATTTAACTTAAAAAATACGAAGGCACTTGCACTCCGGAGATCAACATAACTTGAGAAATGTGAAGCTACATGCACTTTGAAAACCAGCTAATGATCCAAAGTAGTTCAGATTATAAACACTAAATGATGCAAGCACCAAAAAACACAAAATGCAACATGGTGTACAAGGACTACAAACATGGTCTGTACCTGCTTGAATTATTCGTTCTCTGTCTGAATTCGAAGTGTAATTGCACGTATAACCAGTGCGCAAACTGCATATCAATATATCTATCCTGCACAAGTATGCCAATAGTTTCAAACAACAGATTAGAAAAGTATTTATGCTATGTTGTCATGATACGGGGACTTTCTGGTAGATGGCCTCGACGTTTCCTCAAGCTATGAAAATGCAATATAATTTGCTTGTCATCAATGCCTGCAAATCTCTGTCTCTCTCAACATAGTAGATCATCATTAGACACTAAATCCTTCAATGAGCTTGCAAAATGCTTGCATTAGATCCCTCATTAGACACTATATGTTCATCACCAGGAGCATGTAAAATGTTTGCATCAAATCCTTCATTAGCAGTCTGTTCATTAGACACTTCAGGCTCAAGAACAACATGAGCTTGTATGTTTGCACCAGAAACTTGATTAGATACATCAGATTCAGTCAGTTCAGTATTGATTGGGGGAGTTATAAAATAAGTAGAAATTGGTTTCATTTTCTCATAGATTCCCTACATACAAGCAGTTTTACAACACCGTCAGGTTTAACTATTGGCCAGAAATTGAAGAGTTCAATTAGATATAATCAGGGATGTGATGTACCTGCTCGTTGCGCATGCTACTCTTGCAAGCTGCGACTGTCCGCTTACGCAAGCTTGATGCCATGCCCGTGCTGCCGCCGCTGCCTCCCACGCAGGCTACACCCAGGGTTGGAGCTTCATATTCTTGTCCTTCCGTTCACTTGAAGCCCGGCGACCGCCCTCCAACGAGGGCGCAAGGAAGTGCTGTGTCGGTCTGTCCAGCGGCGGCTAGGTTAGGAGCGAACCAGACTGGAGGCTAGAGCGAATGAATTGGGATTTTTCCTGCTGTCGATCGATATGGGAGGCGCTCGTTTGGGCCGCGAGCCTGCTATAGGGCCTGCCTTGCACTTATGTTATTGGCCCATCCAAATTGAAACATTTTTCTTCATTTTTTACATTGCCTGCTCATGCGTTGGGACAAACAAAACTAGCGTGGGCCAACCTGGACGACTCAAACTCGATGCACACTTTCCAGCCACCTGAGGCGGCCGCCCATACCAGCCCCTATGGTGGCATCGCCTCTTTTTGCGTGTATGATTGGATAGTGAAAAATATTCCAGTGGCGCTTTTGATTTACCCACGGAATGGTTGAATTTCTTGTTTCTATGAATTGAGTTCGCCAATAATGTGAAGGATTCCAGTCTTTTCATCCTATTGTAGATTGCTTAGATCTCGATATGCCAAAACTAATCGCATGAAATATATAGTAAAAGCCAATGTGATGTGTTTGGCTACAACTAGTCTGACTACATGTCCTCATATAACATATCAAGGACGCACCATCTTACCAGATTAACCATTCCACTTACCCATGCAGTGTGGGAAGAAAGAAGTATTGGGACTGTGTATCCAAGCAATTGATGCCATGGACTCCTTCATACAACCTTGTAAGCGAAAAAGAAGTTGCAGTGTGCCTGTACAAAGAACTAGCGTAAGTTCAGTTACCTGCTTCTTGGAATTTTAGTTAGCCACTTATTGCAAAATTGTTCAATTATGTTGCTTGGCTTAATTTAGTTTGCTACTGATTACATAATGGCACAGCCTGTTAATCATATTGTAGACTGCGCCTATCTATGTGTTTGATACTTACTGTTAAGAATTGCCTGTTTGCCTTAACTTAAATATCTACTTGTTTGTTTAACTGCTTTGCTGCTGTAACAACGGGTTACAATGATGTTAATAACTACTTTTCAACATCCAATTGAAACTCTTTAATTCCTTGTTTGTTTAACTGGTTTGCTGTTATAACTCCCAGTTGAGATGTTTTGCTAACTTCAACTTTTCTGAATCCAATCGGAACTTTAATGGCAAAACAGGTTAGCCCAAGATCAAAGAGCGAGGTCCCCATGGACGTTGCATCATCCCACAGCAGTGGCACCGGCCCAATCGTGCATTATGAATTGCCAACTGCTGATGCTCTAGAGGCTAAACTAAGTGGTAGAAAGAGATTCTGCTTCTGCACTTAGAGATGAAGTTAACATATTGAGGAAGCAAACAGCACAATCACAAGTAGTACTCAAGACAACCATTAAATATTTGGTGGATTTCAAAACGAAGCAAGTTGAGACTGACCACATTGTTAACATCCTGAAGGAAAAAAGGAAATTAAATTCCCACTTGGTAAATCATAGGTGAAATGTTCTTTCCATAGTTGAATAACCTTTGTGTTGTCTGTTCATGTAATCACTCAAACCATTTGTTTTAGAGATCATGTAATAATTGTTTTTTTTGTTTTTTGGTTTGTAATTTTACTTGAGCACAAGTCTGTATTAATTGATAAGACTTGGAGACATTTCATTTGGATTCTGTGCCAGACCTACAAATATGCCAATCGGGCTGAATGTGCATTCAGCAATAGTAGTAGTATAGATGGACCATAAGTGGCACACATCGGAAAGGGCCAAGATGCTGGCTAAAAAAAAGGATGCTTTTGTAGCCTGTTAATCATATTGTAGACTGCGCCTATCTATGTGTTTGATACTTACTGTTAAGAATTCCGTGTTTGCCTTAACTTAAATATCTACTTGTTTGTTTAACTGCTTTGCTGCTGCAACAATGGGTTACAATGATGTTAATAACTACTTTTCACATCCAATTGAAACTCTTTAATTCCTTGTTTGTTTAACTGGTTTGCTGTTATAACTCCCAGTTGAGATGTTTTGCTAACTTCAACTTTTCTGAATCCAATCGGAACTTTAATGGCAAAACAGGTTAGCCCAAGATCAAAGAGCGAGGTCCCCATGGACGTTGCATCATCCCACAGCAGTGGCACCGGCCCAATCGTGCATTATGAATTGCCAACTGCTGATGCTCTAGAGGCTAAACTAGTGGTAGAAAGAGATTCTGCTTCTGCACTTAGAGATGAAGTTGACATGTTGAGGAAGCAAACAGCACAATCACAAGCAGTACTCAAGACAACCATTAAATATTTGGTGGATTTCAAAACGAAGCAAGCTGAGACTGACCAGATTGTTAAGGTCCTGAAGGAAAAAAGGACATTAAATTCCTACTTGGTAAATCATAGGTGAAATGTTCTTTCCATAGTTGAATAACCTTTGTGTTGTCTGTTCATGTAATCACTCAAACCATTTGTTTTAGAGATCATGTAATAATTGTTTTTTTTGTTTTTTGGTTTGTAATTTTATTTGAGCACAAGTCTGTATTAATTGATAAGACTCGGAGACATTTCATTTGGATTGCTGTGCCAGACCTACAAATATGCCAATCGGGCTGAATGTGCATTCAGCAATAGTAGTAGTATAGATGGACCATAAGTGGCACACATCGGAAAGGGCCAAGATGCTGGCTAAAAAAAGGATGCTTTTGTAGCCAAAAAAAGTACAGCGGCCTGGCTTATGTATGTTAGTTGATATTATTGATCCATATACTCTATAAGTGTTTATATGTATGTTAGTTCTGTACATTCTTGGTTGATTGACTCGATATTTGAATCTTGATACATCGCTTGTGTACATATCTCCTCAACCTTTTGATCTCAACCAGAAAATAGATCTTAACTTGGTTACTCTACTTTCTTTTCAGCTTGCCATGGCACAACCATAATACGGTTTAATTGATCATCCTTAGGGTTTAATTGATCATGTTGGTTCCGTGGTGGTTTCTTTAATAGAAATCAGAGGGGAAACCCTCTTTTGCTAAAAAAAATATGCTTAGAGTTTCCCCCTTTTATGATCACTATACGATCAGAATACGTGCTTCGTGTCATAATAACACTGCTCCACCCATCAAGCTAAACAAGCTTAGTTGTTCAAATATGAATATGATATTATTAAAACAGAGTTGTTTAATTGGTTAGCTAAATGTTCCTAAATTATTTTTGAAAATGCATGTTCGCCGCTCGGGTGTGTATCTCTACAGGGTGCCCACGGTGGGCCGGCCCACCCTGGGATTTTGGGTTGTCCCAGGCCCCAGACGACATGACTCTAGGAGGAGAGGTCGGACTAACAGAAGGCCAGGAGCCGCTCGCCCAACAGCGTCACCGCTGCCCGGGCGCGCCGCCGTGCCTACCTTCCCATTCCGTTCAGGGCTCAGGCGTGCAGCACCCACCAAGCCAACCCGATTTATCCTGAGATACGTCCTCAACACTCAGCAGCCACTCCTCATCACCCATTTTCTAATTGATTCATTACTCATTAGGCAGGACTGTCATTAGGGTTTGTTGTGTGCTCAGTGCTACCTACACTTAATGGTTCAGATGTATTTCGGTAATCTTTAGTACCTCTAAAGTTCACAGGGTTTTCAAAATTCCGGCCCTCGGAACAGAAACTAGTCATTTTGGATTGTTGGTCGTAGTGACATTGACCCAGATTACCATTGCAAGCCAGGTTTGTTGACAATTTTACTTGTCTTTCTTACTCATTCGATATAATATCCAATTATTCACGTCGATTAGTTGCAAACAATAAGTGCTAGACAAACTTCTTCATTCAGATTTTGGACGGTCTCTTACTGCAGTTACAATTCTGCATACTTGTCCTAGTAAGCTCACAAGTAAATGATTGTTTCACTACATCTATGCTTGCCTTGTCATATTTGTTGTCAATATTCTTTTAGGGTGGACCACCCTGTTTCCAAATACTGGAACCGTAGACATGAGTGAATAGTATTTCTCTATGTGATCTCTTCCATCATGTGTGGGCAACGAACACTGCATTGTATAGAAAGAACGTGTCATTTCCAGCTTTTACATAGGTTTCGATCTTTTACATGGAATACAATATGCCTACTTGCTTTGTGTCACACTACCAACACTCCACCCTTGAAGCTAAACATTACGCCACTCATAATTGCTTAGTTTATTTGTTCAAATACGAATTTCATATGATTCTAATGTTCCTACTTCAGTTTTGAAATGTGTACCTGCCTGTTATAGAGACATAAAGGGTTTGTATTTCTGTGTGTGGTTTGGTCAGCGCGGTTGGGGACGTGAACTTTGCATATGTAGGGGTTTATAGGGAGACACTCTCCGAGTTGAATCCGTAATGCATTCCATAGATAATCTGACTACTTTTTATGTTTTCATGAATCTCAGATTCTGAATAGCATCATAATGATTATGAGCTTGCGCGCATGAAAAGAATAAAGCAGAACAATGCCATGGTTGTCAAACTTGGCATTAAGGGACTGAAATCAAGTCTGGATGCAATGCAATGCAAACGCTCTCCACCTACAGATTCATGCTCAGAATATGATCCTAACAGTGATTCTGAGCTAGAGGGAGACCTAAGTCAGTGTAGCTCCCTAGTGGAGGAGTCAGAGGAAGATGCCCTATCTTATTCACCCATCAAGGTACTTGCTCTAACTTTCCAAGGTTACATTGCTCGCACATATCTTGCAACTGATGCTTTGCATTGCTTCTACTTTGTTGAACTGCCATTAGCTTAGTTTACACATCGTGTATGTGAATACGCCCTGCCTATCCATTTTCAGTACATATTCCATCTGTCATCATACCATATTTATCCATTCAAATGTTGTTCTTGTGTATCAGACGTTCAAAAGGAAGAGGGCGATTGCTGATCGTGGAGGAGCACAAGCAAAGTATTTGGAAAAGGTAGTGGCACCTGATAAATCAAATAGCCCAATAGGTGTAGTTGCAACATCACCTGACCCACAAAATACCCCAACTCTAGCAGACTCTAGCCCTACTACACTAGGAATTTCTGATGCCCCAACTCAGCAGACCCCAACTGCAGCAAACAGTATGATTATGCCAGTTGACATAGCACCAGCTGTACGACGCAAAACCCCCATTCCAGCAAAGAGTACACCAAATCCAGTTGCCAAATCCCTTTTCGAACCAGAGAGAGCCCCAATTGCAGCAACTAGGACCCCTGTTCCATTTCTTCCCAGTTTAGAAGACGAAGCTTATGTTGTTGTCAGGAACTTTATGCGCATCTTTCCTTCATGGAAAGATTATACCGCAGACACAGAACAATTTCCAGTCTTCCTCCGCTACTTATGCATAAGTAATGTACTAATGTTATTCATGGTCATTACTGCATATGTTTCTGCTGACAAAAGACACAAGATTTCATTCTTTTAAATAGGCAAGGAGCAAACTGGATTGTGATGAAGAGCAAGGGTTGGTTGCTTCAAGCACTCATTGATGAAGTATCGTTCCTACCTGAGGCAAGCGCACTTCGATGGCAAGCCTCTGAACAAAATTTCTGTAAAGTCTCTGGTGCTACATTTATCCGACGGTGACTGGAATAATCTTGTTACACATTGGTCTCGGCTGCAGCGTAAGGTACTGTCTATGATATCACATCACAATTTGAACTACATTTCTGCATTTGCCTTAATGTCTCACTTGTACGAAAACTGTTAGCAGAAGAACATTCGTTCTCAAGGGACCACGGAATCTCGCAGCTATATTGCACACTGCATTGCTCTTGTGAGTACCTCTTGCCCTGTATGACCATACTTACTTTCATAGCTGTTTGATTATGTAGCATCACTGCACATGTTAGCCTCGTAATCGTCCATTTGGTGGACATTATAAGATCCGTATGGACTGTTACATAAATTTAGAATCAACCCAATGCTTTTGAAGAGGTTTAGCTCTGCAGTCCTCTTGTAAGGACTGAACATGGTCTATCACTGTACTTACATTAACAGCTACTCCCTCCATCCCATAATATAAGAACGTTTTGTATAGTACACCAGTGTTCAAAACACTCTTGTATTATGGGAAGAGGGATTGGTTCATTTTGTAGCATTCTACATCTTATCTCCCTCGCCCACCATTTACTAAAAAAGATCAGATCTATATTTAATCTTACCAACAAGTAGAATACACAGACAATGCCAGTGCAGAAGTGTAGCCCATTGCTCTTGTCAGTACATTTTGTCCTGTAACGCTTGTACTTCTAGGGATTGGTAGTTGATTATGTAGCATCAATCTTCATCTTATCTTCATTATCGTCTATCCCTTCCAGTATTATCATATCTATAATTACTCTCTACAAAATGTAGAGTACAGGCAATGCTTATGAAGAAGATTCTGTGCTGAAATTCTTGAGTTATCCTTCCCTTGACATGGAGAATGGCATTATAAAGCCGGTGTTAACTGTTAATGTAAGTCAGTCCTTCTAAAGCCTTTATCCTCAACTATTGTTTAATTTGCTCATACTCCCTATCGTTTACTGCTGTTTAATTTGCTGTTTCTACCAAAATGCATGTTCGTAAGAACCGTAAGTTCTAAGTTTTACTTGTAAAACCAAATTCCTTATTCATACCATGCACATTACTTAATACTCCCTATATGTATGCTTGTTTTTGTGGATCTATAATCCAGTGTGTGGTGAAGCAGCCCACGTTTGCACCTTGTCATCTCCTATTTTCTCTTACTGATGTGGCTGATGATATGAACAACATGCCATGCACATTATCCAAAATAGATACAATGATTTTCTTTGCCCTTCATCTATGCTTGTTATGTTGACATGGTAATCCAGTAGTGTGGTGAAGCTCCCCGCATTATGAACAATGCCAAATTATGATATTGATATTTTGAACATACTCTTTATTTTCTAATTTGAAATTGGATAGAATTGACAGAATAGTTATCATCTTTGTTGCAAAACCTGTCATCTCTCTGCTTTGTTTCAGGGTGATATGCCTGATGGCATGCACAAGTCTGCTGAAGGCTGTGAGACAAACCCAACATATATTGCAGCAAAGAAGGCAAAACATCTTGAAGATAGCAAGACAACCCCAAAGTCTTGTCTTGATGCAGTGTTCAAGTTACTTGAGACTAAAAGTGAGACAAGCTCACAGAATTCGTTGTCTGAATCAGTTCGACTTCTTCAGTCCCAAGTTCTAGCAGAAAGGCATTCCGCAACTCAACTTCGACTTGAAGTCCTATCTCTAAGAAAGATTGCGGAGAACACCAATGAGAACCTCATCGCTAAACAACTACACCTGGAAGCTATGACTGACATGCTAGGCCGGTCTCACAGCCTTGCTCAACAGCTTGTGTAGCAGTTCCCCCGCAAGGCTAACTTTCTTGAACTATCTTGGAAGTGGTCTCGATTCAGTATTATTTTGTTACGCTACAATGGTGCCCAGTTTTTGTAATCTGCTTCTTCGTTGCGCTTTATGATCACTGGTGGCGAACTTCGATGCCCAGTGGATGTAATATACCTTAAATCCTTTATTGTATAGTGTAGGTTTATTCTTAGTTACTATGCCATAATTTATTTATTGTATAGAGTAGGTTTGTTCTTAATTCCTACTAGTTACTGCCATCATTTGCTATCTGAAAAAAAGCAGATGTAGTCGACCGGACCGAAACATTCGACTCTAACGGGCCAGGTTTTTAGCGGGCCACAATTGGGCCGGCCTGCGTCTTTCTAGGGCCCGAATGATTGGGGCCTTCACACATTGCGCCAGGACCAAACTTACACTGGCCTATATTCTAGTTGGGCCTTTTGTCGACCCAGCGCTTAGTTTGGCCCAGGTAGCGTTGGGCATTAATAGGCTGAATATTGTTGTCGGTGTCAAAACCGGCGGATCTCGGGTAGGGGGTCCCGAACTGTGCGTCTAGGCCGGATGGTAACAGGAGGCAAGGGACACGAAGTTTTACCTAGGTTCGGGTCCTTTCGATGGAGGTAAAACCCTACGTCCTGCTTGATTAATATTGATGATATGGGTAGTACAAGAGTAGATCTACCACGAGATCGGAGAGGCTAAACCCTAGAAGCTAGCCTATGGTATGATTATTGTTGTGTATGTTGTCCTACGGACTAAAACCTCTCCGGTTTATATAGACACCGGAGAGGGTTAGGGTTACACAAAGTCGGTTACAATGGTAGGAGATCTGCATATCCGTATCGCCAAGCTTGCCTTCCACGCCAAGGAAAGTCCCTTCCGGACACGGGACGAAGTCTTCGATCTTGTATCTTCATAGTCCAGGAGTCCGGCTGAAGGTATAGTCCGGCCATCCGGACACCCCCTAATCGAGGACTCCCTCAGTAGCCCCTGAACTAGGCTTCAATGACGACGAGTCCGGCACGCAGATTGTCTTCGGCATTGCAAGGCGGGTTCCTCCTCCAAGTACTTCATAGAAGATTTTAAACACAAAGATAGTGTCCGGCTCTACAAAATAAGTTTCCACATATTGCCATAGAGAGAATAACATTTACACAAATCTAATCTGCTGATGTATTCCGTAGTGTGACACACCACGGTCAAGCCTTTATCCGAGTCGTTTCATTATCCCACCTCAGCGCGTCATGCGAGGCGGTTTCCTTGGCACGTCTTGTTAAAGCAGAGATCGTGTCCCCTTATTCCGGGATTCTCATCAATACGAGCGTGGGTAACCCAACCGCGCCATTGATTACGGCGCTTGGAGATAAGCGAGTTTTACCAGGCTGGTGGGGACACGTAGTTGCGTCCACCCATATAAGGGGATAGGGATCCACCTTTTCACCTACGCCTTCTTCCTCCCTTGCTTATCCATTCTCGCGCACTCGAGCTCCAGCGCCCAAGTCTGCACTCCCCACCTCAACCTTCTCCAGCCATGTCCGGAGCGGGAGGCAAGTGGATGGTCTCCTCTGTCACGGAGGGGCACATCAAAAAACTGAGGAAGGCGGATACTTGTCCAACGACATTGCGTACCGGCTTCCCGAAAAGGGGCGGCTCATCCCCACCCCTAGGCCCCATGAGAGGGTGGTGTTCCTCCCCCATTTCCTCCGTGGATTGGGCTTCCCTCTTCACCCATTTGTCCGGGGGCTCATGTTCTACTACGGCCTGGATTTCCATGATCTGGCCCCGAACTTTGTCCTCAACATCTCGGCGTTTATCGTCGTGTGCGATGGTTTCCTCCGCATCCGCCCCCATTTCGGTCTATGGCTCAAGACTTCCAATGTCAAGCCGAAGGTGGTGCGCGGCAACCAGGCGGAGTGCGGAGGCGCCATGGCGGGCAAGATGGCCAACGTCTTATGGCTCGAGGGCTCCTTTGTGGAGACCCTGAAGGGGTGGCAATCGGGATGGTTTTACATCACCGAGCCGCGCGACCCTGAATGGGTCGCAGCCCCCGTGTTCTGATCCGGACCCCCTACGCGGCTCACCTCCTGGAAGGAGATGGGCCTGTCGTGGGGTAAAAAAGGAGAGCTGACCGGACTCCAAACATGCATCCAAACCCTGGTGGACAAGAAGCTCAAACTTGTCAACGTTGTCCAGGTTATGCTCATCCGCCTGATCCTCCCGTGTCAACAACGGGCTTTCAACCTGTGTGAGTTCGACCTGGCGCGGCACCAAACTCTGAGCAGGCTCTTTGACACGACGTACGAAGATGCCTGGAAGGTGCTTTTCAAGGGCGCCGAGGCCCTCGCATCCGCTATCGAGGATCGCGGATTCAGTACGTAGCGTCACGCTCATGCGGTAGGCTGTTTTTTCCTTTTACAGGGTATCAGTTTTTCATAGTTTGACTCCATGCGGGATCTAAGCCCCCTTACCTTTGACAGGATTGGCAGGTGACGTCTGGACAGATTAACTGTCCGGCTCCTTTGCCCGAAGGCCCAGTGGACGCTCGCTTGGCGAAGCTGCTGGTTCCGGCACCCTATGTGGTGCCGGAGAAGAAGGCCGTGAAAAAGGCCATGGGGACTCGAAAGAGTGCCCGGTGCCAGGAGGTGTCGGATCCATCATCCGACGGTTCCGAGGCGCATTCCTCCCATGAAGACGAGGAGGAAGAAGAAGAGACCTCTCCCCCTCCAGCGGGAGGAGAGAAGAAAAGGAAGGCCGCCCTCTCTGGGGAGGCCGGAGGGTCCAACAAGGGGAAAACCCTTCCTCCGGACTACTCCACCAACGCTGACGACGGCGGAGAGGAGTGGCCATCCAGGGCCAAGCCCCTGGCAAAATCGTAAGTATCCGGATACCAAAGTAATTCATAGTATTCGTTTATTGCACAGCTTTCCCTTATGTCGAATATGTTTATGCAGCCCACCCAAAGACCGGCTCGATGCGTCGTCGAGCGGCTCACTGGACTCGTCGGATGTGAACTCGCTTCCGACGGCTTGCTCCCCCCGCCCTACGGACAACACTGAAGTGTTGTCCCAACAGGTTGCAAGCCGGGAGGAGGTGGTCCTGGAGGCGCCGCAAGGCGACCTCCCGGACTCCAGGAGTAAAGGGGATGAAACCCCCCAGGGCTCCAAGTCCGGCTCTAGGCCGGACACCGCTCCGGAACCTTCAAAGGTTCCAGAGTCCGGCGGGGGACCTCCTTCCGAGAGGAGAAAGCCCACCGTGCCGGTGACCCCCGTCCAACCAGAGGCGCCGGACAATCTATTGGAGGCGCTCCAAGGCGCCTCCATCGACGAGGAGCACCACACCATTATGAGTGCGGTGGTCCAGAAGGTTCAGTCCGCCAAGAGCGGACTGACTGAAGCTTGTACTAGCCTTCTAACAGGGTTTGGTGTAAGTAAAGAATGTGTAAATAATATTACCGCATAGACAGTAGCCCCTGATGCTCTGTTTGGCGTTCGGGAAGAAAAGCCGAATAGAGGATCAAATAAAATTCGCAGGAGTCTAACAAAAATGAGTCAATATGCGTATGCAGGCTTCTCTGCTTGTGTCCGCCGCACTGACTGCGGAAGTGGACACGTTAAAGCAGAACCTCGAGCGGTCCGAGCAAGAGCTCGGGCATGCCAAGAAGCATCTTGAGGACAATGAAGGTAAGAAATACCTTGTTTTAAATATATATAAAGAGGTGCGATCGCAAAAAATGGCAGGATTATCGTGGCTATTGTAGGGGCCACGTCTGAGGTGGCGACCCTTAAGCAAGCACTGGTCGAGGCCGAGAAGAGGGCGGCCACGGAGCGCACCGAGCGGGAGAAGTATGAGGCCGAGGCTGGCAAGGTACGGCAAGAGCTCCAGGCTCTCATAGAAAAACATGAGAGTTTGGAGCTTGACTCAAAGACGCGAGCGTCCGAGCTCGCGGCGGCTATTGAAAATGCCAAGTCTGCCAAGGCCGAATCCCAAAAGTCCCTCCAGGAGTTGGATGAGGTGCAGAAGATACCGGTGGGTAAGGCATTCTTTATGCAAAGCAAACACATAAATGTGAGTTGCTTGTTACTTACCTGAATCCGGAGCTCTCCAGGAGCATTCACAGATCTTCCCCGGAGTGCGTCTGATGCCGCCGCATTCTATCGAGCCGAGGAGGGCAGCTCGGCAAAGAAGGTGTTCTGGTCTCAGTATGCTGAGGCCGGACACCCCGTGCCCCTAAGAGACCAGCTGAAGCAACTAGTCAAGCTCCACAAGGCGGCCGAACAGGCCATGAAGGGCCTCATAGTTCGGCTGTGGCCTGGAGGGGCTCTGCCTGGGAGCTATTTCGGGCTGGTGCGGCGGCTGGTGGAGGCCTGTCTAAGGCTCGAAGTCATCAAGCACTCCGTATGCATTGAAGGTGCCCGTAGGGCCCTTGCCCGTGCTAAGGTGCACTGGGGCAAGCTGGATGCTGAGAAGCTTGTGAAGGACGGGCCACCGCCGGGGAAGGAGCATCGCAAGCCCGAGAATTATTATAAGGATGTTCTGAAGGGTGCCTGCCTTGTGGCGGATGAATGTTCTAGGGATGTAATTTTTGAGTGAAACTTGCTCGTTTTGTCCCGTGCGCTGAAAACTTGTTCATATGCGCTAAGCAATGCTATTGGAATTTAAAATATTACCTTCTGTGCGGCTGTTTATCAATTCTGAGAGATGGCAAGTCGTCGGCTTCTGCCCCCGTGCCGCTAGTGCTGGGGTGTTCGGGGATAAACCTGAGCGCTCTTTTTCCCATGTTTGGGTCCTTCGAGGGAGGTGCTCAGCCCAACGAACAAGGCAATCGGACTATAATGCGTGAACACTCTCACTTAGCCATAGAGTTCTATAATTTTAAATTTCGGCGAAGCCCCTGGTATTCGGAAGACCGAGTTCGGGGCGCTATCCACGCCTTGGCCGGACAGAGCCGGCTCCTCGCTCTAAGCGGCATAAGTCGTTAGGGACTCGAAAAAACCTCTCGAACAGCGACCAGCTCTCGCTTCATCATGACAGTCAGTTTTAGATTTCTTCACTGAGGTGCTCGACCCAGCTCAACTGGGGCACAATCGCAGTGGTTCTCCTAGTGCTACCTTAGCCGATATAGCGGAACGTAAGGCACCAAAACATAGGAGCCGGGCAAACCCAACTATTGACCCAAGACATGATTCGGAGCTGATGCATATAATGCTATAAGTTCGGGGTGCCGCACTTGGTAAAGTGTTCGGACTTCTCACACCATATTGAGGGGTACTAAAGCCCCTGGCGTATTTAGGCCGTACCAGAGTGTACGAGTGCAACATGTCGTTAAGGAACATATATTAAAAAAGAGTAATGCAAAAATAGACAAAAGCTATGCATTGTTTATTAAAGAGGGCTGCGATCGAAGCAGAATGATACAAATAATGCGATAAGCAAAAGGTTGGACTATTTAACGTGTCCATTCCTGGGGCAAGCTGTGGAATAGTATGCGAAACAGGTATACTGCTCATGATAGAGACCACCTGGGAGTTCCGTAATGCGGTGTGGCTTGTCTGCTTCCCTGGTTCTTGCATCGTTTGTGCGGCAAATGAACTGCCGAACAGGCCTTCCAAAGAGTGGAGTCCTGAAAGTAAGAGAAAATTAAAAAAATCGGCAGCCCCTGGTGCTGTTTAAGCCGTGTTTCGGGCGTGCCGTGATGGTGCCCCTCCCCCTGTACCCATGGTATTTGTAGAGCGTAGTTATGTACGCGAAGTACTGGTGTCGCATTTTTGCGAGGGCTGGGGTTGGGGCCGCATTACTACGCCTGCTCGGATCATGCCAGGCGGTCTTGTTGTAGGTTACTCCGGGCGCGCTTGACGGTGTCCGGTCGTTTAATGGCCGGACTGGAGAACTGCCTGGAGAGGCTGCTTTGTACTTCCGCTGCAAGGGCCGCCGTGTGCTCCTCCGTTCAGAGGGAGCGTTCGGTGTTTCCATTGACCGTAATTACTCCTCGAGGGCTTGGCATCTTGACCTTAAGGTATGCGTAGTGCTATACCGCGTTGAACTTGGCGAATGCAGTTCGCCCGAGCAGTGCGTGATAGCCATTGCGGAATGGGACTATGTCGAAGATTAACTCCTCGCTTCGGAAATTATCCGGAGATCCGAAGACCACTTCAAGTGTGACTAAGCCTGTACGGTTGGCCTCTACACCTGGTATTACGCCTTTAAAGGTCGTTTTGGTGGGCTTAATCCTCAAGGGATCTATGCCCATTTTCCGCACTGTATCCTGGTAAAGCAGGTTCAGGCTACTTCCGCCGTCCATAAGGACTCTAGTGAGATGAAATCCGTCAATAATTGGGTCTAGAACCAATGCGGCGAATCCGCCATGATGGATGCTAGTGGGATGGTCCCTTCGATCAAAGGTGATCGGGCAGGAGGACCATGGGTTGAACTTTGGGGCGACTGGCTCTACCGCGTATACGTCCCTTAACGCGCGCTTCCGCTCCCTTTTGGGGACGTGGGTTGCGTATATCATGTTCACCGTCCGCACTTGTGGGGGGAAACCCTTCTGTCCACTGTTTTTCGGCGGCCGGGGCTCCTCGTCGTCATCGCTATGCAGCCCCTTGTCTTCATTTTCGGCATTTAACTTGCCTGCCTGCTTGAACACCCAACAATCCCTGTTGGTGTGATTGGCCGGCTTTTCGAGGATGCCATGTATCTGGCACAAGCGGTCGAGTATTCGGTCCAAACTGGACGGGCCCCTAGGATTCCTTTTGAATGGCTTTTTCTGCTGACCGGATTTAGAGCCTCTGAATCCGGCATTAACTGCCGTATCCTCAGCATTGTCACCGTTAAAGCGGCGCTTCTGCTTGTTGCGACGCGACCTGCCACTACTGTCCCTGGTATCCGAATTACCAGGGTTCTTGGTCATATTGTTACTACGAGCAAGCCAGCTGTCTTCCCCCGCGCAAAAGCGGGTCATGAGTGTCGTCAGTGCTGCCATAGACTTCGGCTTTTCCTGTCCAAGGTGATGGGCAAGCCACTCGTCACGGATATTGTGCTTGAAGGCTGCTAGGGCCTCAGCGTCCGGACAGTCGACTATTTGATTTTTCTTTGTTAGGAACCGTGTCCAGAGTTGCCTGGCCAATTCCTCTGGTTGCTAAATTACGTGACTTAGGTCATCGGCGTTTCCTTTTTTATTCGCGTCCTCCCCCTGGATCTATTCCTGCCGTGTCCACGTCCTCTGCCTCCAGCAACTAGAGCTGCATCATCTTGTTCATTATTGAGAATAGGCCTCTTCTCACACCGGAAATTGTCAAGGAATGCGGCTTCCAGGTCCTCCCAACAACTGATTGATCCTGTTGGCAAGCTGTTAAGCCAATGCCGAGCTGGTCCTGTAAGCTTGAGTGGGAGGTATTTGATGGCGTGGAAATCATCACCGTGGGCCATGTGGATATGAAGGAGATAATCCTCGATTCATACCGCAGGATCTGTTGTGCCATCATATCATTCGATATTTACGGGTTTGAAACCCTCAGGGATTTGATGATCCATTATTTCATCTGTGAAGCATAGTGGGTGTGCGGCGCCTCTGTACTGGGCTATATCACGACGTAGCTCCAATGAGCTTTGTCTACTGTGTTCGGCCCTACCTAATTTGTGGCCGGCGTGGCGGTTACCGTCTCGAGCCGTGGGGCGTCCACGCGATCCGTAGATCGATCTTGTTTGCCTTGCCTTGTGCTCCAACATATCTCGTAAGTCCAGCGCATATTCCCGTGCCTTGGTACGGGGTGCGGCTTGAGTGGAGGGCCAAGAGGCCTCTCTGTCGCGGCCACGAGGTGGCCGGTCGGCCACATCAAGTGCTTCCTCCTCTAATCGGGGTAGCAACCTGCACTTTGGGTAGCTCTTGGAGGGGCGTTCGAGTTTATGCTCTTCGGCCGCAAGGACTTCAGTCCATCTGTCGACTAGCAAATCTTGATCAGCTCTAAGCTGTTGCTGTTTTTTCTTAAGGCTTCTTGCCGTGGCCATAAGCCTGCGTTGAAAACGCTCTTGCTCGACGGGATCCTCTGGCACGACGAATTCGTCGTCGTTGAGGCTTGCCTCGTCTTCGGAGGGAGGCATATAATTATCATCCTCGACCTCTCTGTCTGCCGCTCTCTCATGAGGGCTGGTTTCTCCATCCTCCTGTGCTAAATCTTGCTGGAGGGAGTTTTCTTCAGCACCTTCCAGAGTATTATTATCTCCCGTGCTGGAATCACCATATTTGTTTTGGCAGGATTTTGAGCGGCGCCGCTGATGTCGGTGCTTAGGCTGTTTCTTGGAGGGGTCATCCTCCGCTGTTCCATCGCCATCTCCTTCTTTTGGGGAGTCCACCATGTATATGTCATATGACGAGGTGGCTTTCCAGCGCCTGGTAGGCGATGGTTCTTCATCGTCTCCTTCATTGGCGTCCATACCGTCGATGTCTTCGGAGTCGAAGTCGAGCATGTCGGTTAAGTCGTCGACAGTGGCTACAAAGTGGGTGGTGGGTGGGCTTTGAATTTCTTCATCGTCCGAATCCCAACCTTGCTGACCGTAGTCCGGCCAGGGCTCTCCTGATAAAGAGAGAGACTTCAGTGTCTTCAGAATATCGCCAAAAGGCGAGTGCTGAAAGATGTCCGCGGCAGTAAACTCCATAATCGGCGCCCAATCAAATTCGATCGGCAGGGGCGCGGAGGGTTCGGAGTCCGGAGAGGAGTCCGGCTCCTTGGAGTCACCAGTCTCGCAGAGTGCGGGGCTGGTGTTCGGCTCGATCGCCATTGGGATCGTAGCCCCCGAGGCGGCGTCCAACCACCCATCCTCGATCGCCGCAGTTGGCTCTGAATTAAGGGTCGAAGCCGATGCGGGTGCGGCCTCCAGGGCACTGTTCGGCGGCAGAGCTAGATCATGCTCGTCGTGACAGTGCGGCGCGCTCGGCAGTGGCTCGAATCCGTCGAAGATCAAGTCCCCGCGGATGTCAGCCGTGTAGTTTAAGCTTCCAAATCTGACCTGACGGCCAGGGGCATAGCTTTCGATCTGCTCCGGGTGGCCAAGTGAATTGGCCCGCAGTGCTAAGCCGCCAAAGACGAAGATCTGTCCGGGGAGGAAGGTCTCACCCTCGACTGCATCGCTATTGATGATCGTAGGAGCCATCGAGCCTGACGGCGACGTCACAGAGGAACTCTCAATGAAAGCACCAATGTCAGTGTCAAAACTGGCGGATCTCGGGTAGGGGGTCCCGAACTGTGCGTCTAGGCCGGATGTTAACAGGAGGCAAGGGACACGAAGTTTTACCCAGGTTCGGGCCCTCTCGATGGAGGTAAAACCCTACGTCCTTCTTGATTAATATTGATGATATGGGTAGTATAAGAGTAGATCTACCACGAGATCGGAGAGGCTAAACCCTAGAAGCTAGCCTATGGTATGATTATTGTTGTGTATGTTGTCCTACGGACTAAAACCTCTCCGGTTTATATAGACACCGGAGAGGGTTAGGGTTACACAAAGTCGGTTACAATGGTAGGAGATCCGCATATCCGTATCGCCAAGCTTGCCTTCCACGCCAAGGAAAGTCCCTTCCGGACAAGGGACGAAGTCTTCGATCTTGTATCTTCATAGTCCAGGAGTCCGTCTGAAGGTATAGTCCGGCCATCCGGACACCCCCTAATCCAGGACTCCCTCAATTGTACTGGCCTGTTACGGCCGAGATGAAACCACATGCCTTTAGCAGGCCAAAATGCATGTTGGGCCTCAATTTTCACTAGTCATCGATGGGCCTTAAGCAGGCCGAAATGTAGAACGGGCCGTTTTGGGCCCAGTTAGCTCATGGGCCGTTACCAGGTCAAAACATATCTCGGGCCTTAGTTGGCCCACCGATATCATGGGCCTTTAAGAGGCCGAAATCTTAGCACAGGCATCAACGGGCCGAATTACGTGACAGGCCTTTAACAGGCCCAAAGTCACGTTGGGCTTAACTGTTGCCACCTTTAGCACGCGCCGTTAGTGGGCCCGATGTCCTGTCGGACCATATACGGCCCATGGGCAGCATGGGCCATTCCCAGGCCGAAAGTCACACCGGGCTGAAATGGGCCCATGTCTACATCAGGCCTCTAACAGGCCGAAAGTCACTGGGCTATAGTTGGGCCAAATATTCGGCGAACAATTAACGGGCCAGATCCGGCTTCGGGCCGCAAATGGGCCCAAATATTGGGCGAACAATTAACGGGCCAGATCTAGCTTCGGGCCGTAAATAGGCCCAAATATTGGGCGAACAATTAACGGGCCAGATCTGGCTTCGGGCCGTAAATGGGACTTTATTATGCAGGCCGTTATTGGGCTGGCCCACTAGTACCTGATTAAGTTCTATGGGCCTTTGACTGGGCCGTCCTTTTTAACCTATATGGGCCTCTGTTGGGCCCAGCCATGTGTCGACGTATCATAGGCATGTCTCCTCCAATGGACGGGTGACATCTGGCCCACTGACGAGCTGACACATGTTCCCTACGGCCAATGAAATTTTACACATGGAAATTTCCCATTGGTCAGGGATGTTAACGGGTTATCAGATCCAAAATCCGACCCGATAGCTTAACGGCGTTCCGTTACGGTGGATGCCACGTGTCGGTCACCCTTGACGAAAGCACTTCTGTGACGCGCGATTTATCATCATGGAAGTGGACACTTCCGTGATGATAATTTTGGTAATGTCATAGAACACTTCTATGACAACACAGGTATGACTATCTTGATTCTGTCATAAAATCGTCATGGATGTACATGCATGACAAAAAATGCGACCTACTGTGACAAACATGTATCATCACGAAAGTGTATTTTTTTGTAGTGAGTAGTGACGCACACTACTACAAGATGCTGCTAACGCGACACTATGATTAGAGACCCTTCGACGAAACTGTGTGCGATGCCATAATCGCGAACATGGTGTAAAAACCGTCAAAAAGGGTGCAAAACGTTTGCGATGGAGGATGCATCAAACACGGTTCATATTTTAGTTGCGTGTGTGATTCAAGGCATACGATTTAGTTCAATTAACCATTTTCGATGAGGAGGAACAAAAGAAACGGGCAGCCAGATGAAGGCGTGTGCGATGTACAGCATACGGTTCACTCGGATGAACTGTTTGTGATTAGGCAACACAAAAGAAATGGGCAGCCAGATGAAGGTGTGTGCGATATACATCATACGATTCACTCGGATGAACTGTTTGTGATTAGGCAACACAAAAGAAATGGTCAGCCAGATCAAGGTGTGTGTGATTGACGACATACGCTTTAGAAGGATTAACTGTTTGCGATTAGGCAACAGAACAGAAACGGGTAAGCCAGATCAAAGTGTCTGCGGTTGATGGCATACACACATGGATGAACTGTTTGCGATTAATCACAACAAACTGAAACAGTTAGATAGATCAATGTGTGTGCGCTAGACGGACACACCCATTCTAATTAAAAGAAGCATGCACGATGGTAATAACGAGCGCGCACGGTTGTTGGAACAAGACGTGTGCTGACATTGCCTATTGTGGTGCACCCTATGGTGCAAACGCCACGTACGCGGTCGAGAAGGCGTACGTGCCCATGTTACGCCTTCCAGGAATAGTGCCGAGAAGAACAGGGAGGCCGCGTCCTGTCACATTCCGAATTGCAAACCTGTTCACACTGATCAAAACCTAAACGGTTTCCCACTTAGGAGCGTATTACTACGCGTTTATAAATACTACTACTCCAAGATGACTGCACATTCCTCCTCAACTCCTCATCCACAAAAGTCAAAAACAAACAAGTCATTCATCATCGTTCCCTTGCGTCCGCCATGGCCAGCGTGCGTTCTGGGTCGAGAGATTGCCACTAGGGAGAGGCGAGCCTGGAAGCAGAAGCACGAGAGATGTCCCGCCTCGCCGCAAAAGCAGCCAACATGTCCCGCCGCACGGCCGTAGCAGCAGAGAGGTCCCACCGCGCCACCGAAGCAGCACGGAGGACCCACCGCTCGGTCGATGCAGCAAACTGGCCCGGCCGCACCGTGGAAGCAGAAGAGATGTCCCACCATGCCGCGAATGTAGCAGAGATGTCCTCCCACACCATGGCGGCTTGGGAAAATGTCTCACGAGCAGGCGATGGCTCTTACAGGCGCATGTGTGCCCTCGTCCTTAGGCAGATGGATCAGATCTTCAGGTGGGCGAGGTTGCAGGATGACCTACAAGCCTCATTTGAACAGCCTACTGAAATCATCCGACAACTAAATGAGAGCAATGCGAAGCTCCGGGCCGAGCGCGACCTACTGAGGGCGAAGATCGTCGGAAGTGCGGAGCAGTAGGAGCAGACCATTGCCTTTTTGAAGAGGACCAGTGTCATCATCGAGAAACTTATGGACGAGAATGCCATGCTGCACATCGAGCGCAGAAGGCTGGTGGAGGAATCCATGGATGCTCTAAAGCAGCATCTTGAGGACAAGAAAGAGCTCGACGCCGCTCGTCGCGGAGACTAGTTCCCGCGGCCTGCAGCAGCGCATCAAGAAAGTAGAGATCAGCGAGCCAGATAGTTTTCTTCCTTCTTCTTTTGCCCTTGTGTATTTCGGGTGTTGCCGCATATGGCTTTTTCAAATTATGTTTCTAAATATGTAAGACAATTATTATCCAATGCCATCGTCCTTATATTCATTGTGCTTGCTATAAGTCGCAGTCGATGCTATATAGGTCCATCGGATCTTACATCAAGATCTGTGCAAAAATTTCTTTTCAGATTTTCATTTTTCTCCCTTAAATCTCAGTCCAGTGAGACATATAGCCACACCGTAAAACAGGTGCTCGGGCGCCATTAATGGAGACGTTGGGAGGGAGGTGCGCGGCGGGTTGCGGTCAAAAGGGCTCTCCTCCCGATGAGCACGCACAGGGGTCTGATCGCACGCCTCCTGTGACGCCCTCGATTCAATCGTACACTAATCGTACACGCAAATGTGTACGATCAAGATCAAGGACTCACGGGAAGATATCACAACACAACTCTAGAAACAAAAATAAAATAATACAAGCTTTATATTACAGGCCAGGGGCCTCGAGGGCTCGCATACATAGGCTCAAATACACAAGAGTCAGAGAAGCAACAATATCTAAGTACAGAAATAAGTTAAACAAGTTTGCCTTAAGAAGGCTAGCACAAAAGCAACAACGATCGAAAAGGCAAGGCCTCCTGCCTGGGAGCCTCCTAACTACTCCAAGTCGTCAGCGGCCGTCACGTAGTAGTAGGCACCCTCAGGGTAGTAATAGTCATCAGTGGTGTCACCTGGCTCATGAGATCCGTCATCTGGTCGCAACAATCGGGTATGGGGGAAAAGAGGTAGCAAGGCAGCCGTGAGTACTCATCCAAAGTACTCGCAAGACTTACATCAGATCTAAACTAAGTATGCATCTGTATCAAAGGAAATGGGTTGTATCTGTGGACTAAACTGCAGAATGCCAGAATAGAGGAAAGGCTTAGTCCTATCGATGACTAGCATCTTCTGGAAACCACCATCTTGCAGCAACAGGAGGGAGTAGAGTAGCATAAAGTAAAGTAGCAGTAGTGTTATCAACCTCGGCCAGAGATCCTTTCTCGACTCCCAGCGAGAAAGCAATCCCAGAGCCATACTATCCATTCATCATAACCATGTCTCATATCCATTTCTCATCTCAAGTATCCAGTTCTAGTTGTATCGATCGGGATACAACTCCAAGTGTCCGTTACTGTAGGACAGGCTATCGATAGATGTTTTCTTCCCTGCAGGGGTGCACCAACTTACCCACCACGCTCGATTAACTCCGGCCGGACACACTTTCCTGGGAAAAGGGGGAACAAAGCAACCGTGAGTACTCATCCAAAGTACTAGCAAGCAATGATCTACATTACATATGCAACATTATCAAAGGAAGGCTGTATATGTGGACTGGGATGCAGAAATGCCAGGATAGAGAGAAGGCCTAGTCCTATCAAAGACTAGCATCTTCTGGAAACCACCATCTTGCAGCAACAGGAAGGAGTAGAAAGCAATCCCAGAGCCATACTATCTAGTTATCATCACAAACCAATTCTCATCACCATCCAGTTCTCATCACAAGTATCCAGTTCTAGTTGTATCGATCGGGATACAACTCCAAGTGTCCGTTATCGTAGGACAGGCTATGATAGATGTTTTCTTCCCTGCAGGGGTGCACCAACTTACCCACCACACTCGATTAACTCTGGCCGGACACACTTTCCTGGGTCATGCCCGGCCTCGGCCAAACAATACGCCGCAACCCGACCTAGGCTTAATAGAGAGGCCAGCAAGCCGGACTAAACCTATGCCCCTAGGGGTCATGAGCCATCTCCCCGGGAACTCCTGCACGTTGCGTACGCGGCCTGTGAGCCGACCTAGCTACCTCCTTCAACAAGGTAGGTGCTTACCAGTCCAACCCAGCGCGCGCCGCTCAATCGCTGACGTCTATTAAGCTTCGGCTGATGTATACGACGCAGAACGCCCATACTATGCCCACGTTATGGTTAGTGCTATCAGGCTAGAGGCCCCTCGGATCAAATATCCAAATCGTAGTGGATTAGGAGCACACAGTAACAAGCAGAGACTCACGAAAGATGTGACCCCGTTGCCCCGTCTCGAGTACTTGCGGCAAGGGCTAAGAATGCCCGGCCACGCCTCGTAATTGTCTCGCGGGCACCCTCCAGGTCAACCCGACTCCACATCACTCGCAATTAAGCTCGCGCGGGTACCCCTCAGGGCCGACCCATCTTTAGTAACATGGTTCGGTGTAAAGTCATAGTAACCATAGTAACTGTGTGTCCAAACATCAAGGGGAAAACCCGAGGAATCACTCCCGGCGAATTCCTCTCGATGTAATCATCAAGGTGAACGTAAGAGGGACCACCCTCGAGGTTCACACTTGAGGGGTTGCACGACAGAGTCGTATCGAAAGTGGTTAAGGAGGAAATCACCCTCGATGACCACGACCGAACAGCTACACTACAGGGTTAACATCAGAAGTGTTGAAGTGGTCTCACCCTCGGCACTCGATAATAACCGGGTAGTGTCGAGCAACTAATGGGGAAAGTGATGTGCGGTGTTGGGGCTTGGTCTTCGATCACATTGATCGAGTCATCGAACATAAACGAGGCAACTGGGACAAGGTGGGCTCACTGATGGATCTCCAACCAACCTATACTAAGCAGTTTAGGATAAGCAGGTAAGGTATGAAAGCAGGTAACAAAAACAGGCTATGCATCAGAGTAGGATCATATAGAAAGCAGTAGAAGTTCTAATGCAAGCATGAGAGGGAAATAAATGGGCGATATCGGAATGCTCAAGGAGGGTTTGCTTGCCTGGTTGCTTTGGCAAGGAGGGGTCATCAGTGACGTAGTCGATCACAGGGGCGGCATCGGTCTCGGGGTCTACTGGAGAGAAGAGGGGGAAGAAACAATAAATATAAAGCAAGCATAGAATCACAAAGCATAACATGGCAATATGCTGTGCCGGGTGTGACCTAACGTAAGGCTACACGATATAGGTGAAGGGGGAATTCAACCGGGAATGTATTCCCGGTTCCGGACCTGTGTCAGACAGATGACTGGAGGGGGAATGTTCCCTGTTCAGCATGCTAGGTGTATGTGACAGATGAACGGACCGTGTATTCGGATTCGTTGGATTTTTCTGAGCAACTTTCATATAGAAAACATTTTCATCTGAGGTACGGTTTAATTTCTATGAATTTTCAAAGTTTAAACAATATCCTGGAATTATTTAAAATAACAGTAAGGGAAATAGGACATCAACATGATGCAATGCTAACGTCAACAGGTCGGCTGACCAGTCAAACTGACTAGTGGGGCCACTAGGACCCACATGTCAGCCTCTGTTGGCTTAACAGTTGATTAACTAAACTAGCAGGGTCAATTAGGGGTGTGGGCCCCGGGTGTCAGTGAGTGTTTTAGGTTAAACTAAATACTTTTATTTATAAAATGTTATTAGACTAAAATAACAGAGGGGCCCACATGTTAGTGGCTGGGGGCTGCCCAGTCAGCACGGTTGACTGGTCAAACCAGTCAACAAGGGTCAGCGGGTCCACTGGGGCCACAGTCAGCGACTGGGGGCGGCCCTAGGCGGTGCCACGTAGGCGGGGCGCCGGAGAGAGCTCCGGCGAGCCTCTCCCGCGGCGGCTCATCGCCGGAGATGGACGGAAAAATGCTACGGGGCACGGGGGCAGGTGCGGCTAGGCGCGTTCGAATGGGCGTTCGACGCCACATCCACCTACGGTGGCGGCGCGGCCCGTAATAGGCTGGAACGACGATGGCAAGGGGCGGGGCGGTCGCCGGAGTTCGGCCGCTTTCGGTTTTGGCGCTACGGGGCACAAAAGCGTGTGCGGTTTGCGGCTACAGCTAGCTAGCGATGCCGCGCGTCCGATGGAGCAAGCAGCAGGGGCGGGGATGGCCGGAGTGGCGCCGGCGACAAGCCGTGGAAGCAGTGAGCTACGGGCCTCGTCGGGGACGGCGCTACGGTGTGCGCGCGGGCGAAATAAACGGCTAGGCGTGGTCTATGCAGTGCGACGAGGCCAATGAGCAGCAGCGCGCGTCCAAATGGTAGCCGGAACAACGCCGGCGACGTGCTATGCGGCGGCGAGCTCGGGCAAGTCGAGGACAGCGGCTAGAGGGAGTAAACGGCAATGAAAGAGAGATAGGAGGGAGAAGAGGCTCACATTGAGCCTACAGGTGTGCGAGAGTGAGCTCGGGGGAGGCTCGAGGCGGCGAAACGGGGCGGCGATCGACGGTGGCCGTGCGGGGAAGACGAGCTCGGGGAGGTCATTGTAGTGGCTCCAAGCTTCAACGGAGAGGCGGAGGTGATGTAGTCGAGGGCGGCGACGGTGTACAACACGGCAGAGTGGCGATTAGGGCACGGTGGCCGCGGGATTGAGCGGAGGGCGGCGACGGGGGTGCTCGGGCGGTGGGGAGAAAGGGGGAGCCCGAGTGATGAAGAGGAGGGGGAAGCGGGTGAGGCGGGGAAAAATCTCGGCAGAAGCCAGGGCACCGACGCTAGCGTCCTTATCTTCCCCGCGGCGCCTGTAGCGGCGGGTCGGCGAGGTGGGTTCGGCGGCGACCGTGGGCACGGTCGCACGCACAGTGGGGAGGGGGAAGGGGGGGGGGGGGGGGGGGGGGGGGGGGGGGGGGGGGGGGGGGGCCCGGCCCAGGTGGGTTCGGTCCAGGGAGGGGGGTGGTTGCTCTCTCTCTCTCTCTCTCCGCTGTCTTTTCCCTTTTCCTTTTCTTTTATTTTCTTTCATTTTCAATGTTTTGCATTTTCTTTTAGTACCAAATGAGTTTTGTTTTGAACAAAACTTGGCACATAAAACTAACACAATACCTTGAGATGGAACAAAAAGTTTGGGGGCAAAAGGAGTTGCCTAATTAATTTTAGAAATTTAAAAGGCCAATTTAAATGCTGCTGGAGCACTGAATTAATTCCCATGGGCATTTTGGGAATTCAGAAGAGGTTGGTTCCAACATGACAATTACTGAGTGATTATTTGCCACACTTTGAACATTTAAGTTTTCATGTTTGGAAAATTTGAATTTTTGACTTTGAATTTGAGTTTGAACATGAACAGTGATTTGGATCAAGTGAGTATTAGCAACAGTAGTGTGATGACATGGCACCATCAACAGGGGATTACTGTAGCATGACACTGGGGGTGTTACAAATCTCCTCCACTACAAGAAATCTCGTCCCGAGATTTAAGTGGGGAATTAAAGAGTAACTTCAGGAGAACTGACTCTTATAGGGTTAATTATATGATGAACAATTCAGGGAATGAGGCAGAAGTATCTCTTGAGTTGAAACTTAATAAAACATCGAGGGCAAAGTATGAAGGTACAATAGGAAGTTTCAAGCGGATGGACAAACGATTGATACCTGAACCGAGTGTGAGTAAGGGGTTCAGAGCATCAGGAATAGATCATCTCTCGAAAGGTGGCTCGTGACATGATACGAAGCCAAGCGGGAGAAATAACCTTAGAAACAGGGGGTACAGGAGAGTCGGGTTTTGATCCTGTGGAACTGTGGGTTATGGGCCCACCATGTGGGTTAAAAGTAGGAAGGGTGCTGGCATCTTGCACGGTTATGATAGCAAGGCATGTCAGAGGGTAGCCTGTCAGTTATGTCGGCAACAACGTTGGTACCAAGGGCGAGGGACGAAGAGAACCATTGTCCTGCTCGTTGAACAAGGCGGGCCATTAGGCAAAGTTCTCGTCCATCGGTGGCTACCGGAATGTCAACAGCAATAGTAACAGGGTCTTTACTGACAGAGTTGTACATTGAGGTGCTTACCTAAGCATGGAACTATTACTGCTTAGATCATATAGATCACAAGAAAGGTTAAACAAAACAACGGAAAGGAAAATGTGGTTATTAGTTTAACCAGACCAATGGAAAGGAAAAGGTGCTTATACAAAAAGTATTAGAGAATATGCTTGCTAAGAACAAACAGAGCATGATATACATGACAGGACATCAAGTACTTATCCATTTAGTTAATGGGGCAAGGAGAATCATGATGTTTACCCATACAACAGTGTTTGGATAATTGATCAAGAAACATTTAGCATTGCGCCTCCAATGCTCTTAGTGATGTTCGGAGTAACACAGTCATACTTTTGGATACCATTGGCATGGTCATCAGGTAAAGGCCAGACCTTGGGAACACAAAGGATCCATCGGGAATTACTTGAACACCTCATGCAATTTTATCAGGGAAGATGAGGAGGTGGCCGATGGTTTCAGCAAAAATCCATCGACATGTCAAAAAGGATGTATTTCCAAAATTTACATGAACAAATTCGAGTTGGGGAGAGGCAAGAACGTTGTCGATGATAACAAAAATCATCGAGGGGCAAGGATGGTATTTCTCATCATGAATTCAATCGATATCCTGGAAGAGCTCAGAATGTTGATGATGATCACAACACATTTGTCGAGAGATTTCATGAAGATGTGATACGTCTCCAATGTATCTATAATTTTTGATTGCTCCATGCTATATTATCTACTGTTTTGGACTATATTGGGTTTATTTTCCACTTTTATATTATTTTTGAGACTAACCTATTAACCGGAGGCCTAGCCCAGAATTGCTGTTTTTTTGCCTATTTCGGTGTTTCGGATAAACGGAATATCAAACGGAGTCCAAACGGAATAAAATCTTCGGGAACGTGATTTTCACACCGAACGTGATCCAGGAGACTTGGACCCTGCTCCAAGGAACAAAAGAGGCGGTCATGAGGGTGGGGGGCGCGCCCCCTGCCTCGTGGGCCCCTCGTTGCTCCTCCGGCATACTTCTTCCTCCTATATATACACACGTACCCCCAAACGATCAGAACAGGAGCCAAAAACCTAATTCCACCGCCGCAACTTTCTGTATCCACGAGATCCCATCTTGGGGCCTGTTCCGGAGCTCCGTCGGAAGAGGGCCATCATCATAGAGGGCTTCTACATCATCATAGCCCCTCCGATGAAGTGTGAGTAGTTTACCTCAGACCTTCGGGTCCATAGTTAGTAGCTAGATGGCTTCTTCTCTCTCTTTGAATCTCAATACAAAGTTCTCCCCCTCTCTTGTGGAGATCTATTCGATGTAATCTTCTTTTTGCGGTGTGTTTGTTGAGACTGATGAATTGTGGGTTTATGATCAAGTCTATCTATGAATAATATTTGAATCTTCTCTGAATTCTTTTATGTATGATTGGTTATCTTTGCAAGTCTCTTTGAATTATTCGTTTGGTTTGGCCAACTAGATTGGTAGTTCTTGCCATGGGAGAAGTGCTTAGCTTTGGGTTCGATCTTGCGGTGTCCTTACCCAATGATAGAAGGGGCAGCAAGGAACGTATTGTATCGTTGCCATCGAGGATAACAAGATGGGGTTTATTTCATATTGCATGAATTTATCTCTCTACATCATGTCATCTTGCTTAAGGCGTTACTCTGTTTTTAACTTAATACTCTAGATGCATGCTGGATAGCGGTCGATGAGTGGAGTAATAGTAGTAGATGCTGAATCGTTTCTGTCTACTTGTCATGGACATGATGCCTATATACATGATCATGCCTAGATATTCTCATAACTATGCTCAGTTCTGTCAATTGCCCAACAGTAATTTGTTCACCCACCGTAGAATACTTATGTTCTTGAGAGAAGCCACTAGTGAAACCTATGGCCCCCGGGTCTAATCTCATCATATCAATCTCCATCATTTTAATCTTGCTTTGCTTTTTTACTTTGCCTTTACTTTTTACTTTGCATCTTTATACCAAAAATACCAAAAATATTATATCTATCAGATCTCACTCTCGTAAGTGACCGTGAAGGGCTTGACGCTACTCTGCTGCAAGTAGCTATCGCGTTGGTTGCGAGTAGCTATCGCTTTGTGCAGGTACGAGGGATTTGAGCATGGGCTCCTACTGGATTGATACCTTGGTTCTAAAAAACTGAGGGAAATACTTACGCTACTCTGCTGCATCATCCCTTCCTCTTCGGGGAAAACCAACGCAAGCTCAAGACATAGCAAGAAGTATTTCTGGCGCCGTTGCCGGGGAGTCTATGCAAAAAGTCAACATACCAATTTTCATGTTTTGGGTGAATTCTTTTGATGGATCATGGAACAAGGAGTGGCAAGAGCCTAAGCTTGGGGATGCCCATGGCACCCCCAAGATAATCCAAGGACACCAAAAATTCAAAGCTTGGGGATGCCCCGGAAGGCATCCCCAGTTTCGTCCACTTCCATCGGTAATTTACTTGGAGCTATATTTTTATTCACCAACATGATATGTGTTTTGGTTGGAGCGTCTTGTATTATTTGTGTCTTTGTGTCTTAGTATGCCACAATCATCCTTGTCGTACACACCTTTTGAGAAAGCCATACATGAATTAAAATTTGATAGAATACTCTATGTGCTTCACTGATATCTTTTGAGCTAAGTAATTTTGCTCTATGTGCTTCACTTATATCTTTTTGAGCTAAGTAGTTTTGCTCTATGTGCTTCACTTATATCTTTTGAGCTAAATAATTTTGCTCTATGTGCTTCACTTAGATCTTTTAGAGCACGGTGGTGGATTTGTTTTAAAGAAACTATTGATCTCTCATGCTTCACTTAAATTATCTTGAGAGTCTCTTAATAGCATGGTAATTTGTTTAATAATAATATGCTTGGTATTCAAGATTTGTCAAACTTTCTTTTGAGTGTGTTGAATACTAAGAAAAGATTGAAGCATGATAATTGTTTTGAGATATGGAGGTGATAATATTAAAGTCATGCTAGTTGAGTAGTTGTGAATTTAAAGAATACTTGTGTTAAAGTTTGTGATTCCTGTAGCATGCATGTATGGTGAACCGTTATGTAACGAAGTCGGAGCATGATTTGTTTATTGATTGTCTTCCTTATGAGTGGTGGTCGGGGACGAGCGATGGTATTTTCCTACCAATCTATCCCCCTAGGAGCATGTGCGTAATACTTTGCTTTGATAACTTCTAGATTTTTGCAATAAGTATATGATTTCTTTATGACTAATGTTGAGTCCATGGATTATACGCACTCTCACCCTTCCACCTTTGCTAGCCTCTCTAATACCGCGCACCTTTCGCCGGTATCATACACCTACCATATACCTTCCTCAAAACAGCCACCATACCTACCTATTATGGTATTCCCATAGCCATTTCGAGATATATTGCCATGCAACTTTCCACCATCTAGTTCATCATGACATATTCATCATTGTCATATTGCTTAGCATGATCATGTAGTTGACATAAGTATTTGTGGCAAAGCCACCGTTCATAATTTCTTCATACTTGTCACTCTTGATTCATTGCATATCCCGGTACACCGCCGGAGGCATCCATATAGAGTCATACTTTGTTTTAGAATCGAGTTGTAATCATTGAGTTGTAAATAAATAAAAGTGTGATGATCATCATTCAATAGAGCATTGTCCCAATAAGAAAAGGGGAGAAAGGCCAAAGAAAAAAAGAAGGCCCAAAAAAAGGAAAATAAATAAAAAGGGGCAATGCTACTATCCTTTTACCACACTTGTGCTTTAAAGTAGCACCATGATATAGCGAGTCTCATATATTGTGCTTCAAAGTAGCACCATGTCCTTCATATAGAGAGTCTCATATGTTGTCACTTTCATATACTAGTGGGAATTTTACATTATAGAACTTGGCTTGTATATTCCGATAATGGGCTTCCTTAAGTTGCCCTAGGTCTTCGTGAGCAAGCAAGTTGGATGCACACCCACTAGATTCTTTTTTTGAGCTTTCATACATTTATAGCTCTAGTGCATCCGTTGCATGGCAATCCCTACTCACTCACATTGATATCTATTGATGGGCATCTCCATAGCCTGTTGATACGCCTAGTTGATGTGAGACTATCTTCTCCCTTTTTGTCTTCTCCACAACCACCATTCCATTCCACCTATAGTGCTATATCCATGGCTCACGCTCATGTATTGTGTGAAGATTGAAAAAGTTTTGAAAAAGTTAGAGTATGAAACAATTGCTTGGCTTGTCATCGGGGTTGTGCATGATTTAAATACTTTGTGTGGTGAAGATGGAGCATAGCCAGACTATATGATTTTGTAGGGATAACTTTCTTTGGCCATGTTATTTTGAGAAGACATAATTGCTTTATTAGTATTCTTGAAGTATTATTACTTTTATGTCAATATAAACCTTTGTCTCGAATCTTTCTAATCTGAATATTCATACCACAATTAAGAAGATTTGCATTGAAATTATGCCAAGTAGCACTCCACATCAAAAATTCTCTTTTTATCATTTACCTACTCGAGGACGAGCAGGAATTAAGCTTGGGGATGCCTGATACGTCTCCAACGTATCTATAATTTTTGATTGCTCCATGCTATATTATCTACTGTTTTGGACTATATTGGGCTTTATTTTCCACTTTTATATTATTTTTGGGACTAACCTATTAACCGGAGGCCCAGCCCAGAATTGTTGTTGTTTTGCCTATCTCGGTGTTTCAGATAAACAGAATATCAAACGGAGTCCAAACGGAATAAAATCTTTGGGAACGTGATTTTATCACCGAACGTGATCTAGGAGACTTGGACCCTGCTCCAAGGAACAAAAGAGGCGGTCATGAGGGTGGGGGGCGCCCCCCTAGGGCGCGCCCCCTGCCTCGTGGGCCCCTCGTTGCTCCTCCAGCGTACTTCTTCCTCCTATATATACACACGTACCCCCAAACGACCAGAACAGGAGCCAAAAACTTAATTCCACCGCCGCAACTTTCTGTATCCATGAGATCCCATCTTGGGGCCTGTTCCAGAGCTCCGCCGGAAGAGGGCCGTCATCACGGAGGGCTTCTACATCATCATAGCCCCTCCGATGAAGTGTGAGTAGTTTACCTCATACCTTCTGTCCATAGTTAGTAGCTAGATGGCTTGTTCTCTCTCTTTGAATCTCAATACAAAGTTCTCCCCCTCTCTTGTGGAGATCTATTCGATGTAATCTTCTTTTTGCGGTGTGTTTGTTGAGACTGATGAATTGTGGGTTTATGATCAAGTCTATCTATGAATAATATTTGAATCTTCTCTGAATTCTTTTATGCATGATTGGTTATCTTTGCAAGTCTCTTCGATTTATCCGTTTGGTTTGGCCAACTAGATTGGTAGTTCTTGCAAAGGGAGAAGTGCTTAGCTTTGGGTTCGATCTTGCGGTGTCCTTACCCAATGATAGAAGGGGCAGCAAGGCACGTATTGTATCGTTGCCATCGAGGATAACAAGATGGGGTTTATTTCATATTGCATGAATTTATCTCTCTACATCATGTCATCTTGCTTAAGGCGTTACTCTGTTTTTAACTTAATACTCTAGATGCATGCTGGATAGAGGTCGATGAGTGGAGTAATAGTAGTAGATGCTGAATCGTTTCTATCTACTTGTCACGGACATGATGCCTATATACATGATCATGCCTAGATATTCTCATAACTATGCTCAGTTCTGCCAATTGCCCAACAGTAATTTGTTCACCCACCGTAGAATACTTATGTTCTTGAGAGAAGCCACTAGTGAAACCTATGGCCCCCGGGTCTAATCTCATCATATCAATCTCCATCACTTTAATCTTGCTTTGCTTTTTTACTCTGCCTTTACTTTTTACTTTGCATCTTTATACCAAAAATACCAAAAATATTATATCTATCAGATCTCACTCTCGTAAGTGACCGTGAAGGGCTTGACAAACCCTAATCGCGTTGGTTGCGAGTAGCTATCGCTTTGTGCAGGTACGAGGGACTTGAGCGTGGGCTCCTACTGGATTGATACCTTGGTTCTCAAAAACTGAGGGAAATACTTACGCTGCTCTGCTGCATCATCCCTTCCCCTTCGGGGAAAACCAACGCAAGCTCAAGACGTAGCAAGATGTAATCAATCGGCGATGACATCAAGTCAAAGGAATGATAAAGCAAAAGGTTATTGGAACCACGGGTACGACACAAACTCGAAATCAAGCTTGTTGTTCAAGGCGAAACGATATGACGAGGAAGATCGACGTAAGCTTAGCTCAACGTCGAAGATTGTGCTTCGGGAAGAAAGGAACAGGCAGCACAGTTAAAATTTAGCACGATAGGGATATAGCCGATCAGGTTAGGAATGACTGGAAGGATTATCAAACTCGTAAGCAACGAAAATTTACTTAGAGTTATCGAATTGGAATGCGGAATAGGTTCACTTATTGGTGTTCTCAAGTGATCAACCACTCAGAACTCGTGGATATAGGAATTGGTGATCAATAGTAGTTCGATGAAGAACTCATAAGGAGTTATGTAGTTCCTGCAATATTCCCGAGATACCAAGGGGTAACACTCGAGGGTAAATCAGGACAGAGGTTGGGCGCGCATATTGGTTTGCAGAAGATAAGTGCTTTAGCTTGTTCGTGAAATGGGATCAAAGAAGAACAATCATGGTCGGGACCACGATTGCAAAGAATCAAAGCAAAATACCAGATGGATTATAACAAGAGTTTATTATTATTATTTTTATGAGCAGCTTCCATGATAAGTTCTACATCAGGTCCATGGGCATGAACACAAAGGTTCAAGGTCGACTCCCACTTCTTCAATGCGTAACCTTTCATTCACTTCTCGCTTTCGAAGAAATTGTAGTGTAGAAGATTTATCTGGCGAAGTACCAAAAGAGTAAGACTCGTGAGAACTCTCGGGTTCACATGGATTATGGAAGGCATAAGTTCAACCCATCGGGGTATTTTACGAATCTATACAACCATCGACCAAGCAAAAGATACGAGTTCGAGAGCAGAGTCTCGAAGTCAAACCAGATGATACAATTTACCAAAAGTATTTTTCCCTTTTCTTTTGTTTTCTCGGGTTGCTCTCTCTCTCCCCTGTCTTTTCCCTTTTCCTTTTGTTTTGTTTTCTTTCATTTGCTCTGTTTTGCATTTTCTTTTAGTACCAAATGAGTTTTGTTTTGAACAAAACTTGGCACATAAAACAAACACAATACCTTGAGATGGAACAAAAAGTTTGGGGGCAAAAGGAGTTGCCTAATTAATTTTAGAAATTGAAAAGGCCAATTTAAATGCTGCTGGAGCACTGAATTAATTCCCATGGGCATTTTGGGAATTCAGAAGAGGTTGGCTCCAACATGACAATTACTCAGTGATTATTTGCCACACTTTGAACATTTTAGTTTTCATGTTTGGCAAATTTGAATTTTTGACTTTGAATTTGAGTTTGAACATGAACAGTGATTTGGATCAAGTGAATATTAGCAACAGTAGTGTGATGACATGGCACCATCAACAGGGGATTACTGTAGCATGACACTGGGGGTGTTACACCTCCCGTACTCAAATAGCTACCCCACACAACACCACCTAGCCAATAAAAAAAGGGACGCGTGACCGCATGTAATTGATAAGTCGAACGCCCATGGTTTCAATAATACTTGTGTTTCTGATTTGTAACGTGGCAGCACTTGTTCCAAAATGACATTGTTGATTGCTAATGTGTGCGCCTTCGCAAATCGGATAGAAAAATTACCACAGCATGTTGGTGCCATATCATGAGACCTTGCAAAGTTTCATGATTTACAAGCGTGTTTTGGAATTACAGGAATTCAAAAACCAAGTTTCTCAATCTTTCCGGCCAAGCCACGATGCCCAGATGTTTGAATTTCACTCACATCTCTTGCATGGGACCTAGAAATTCACCCAAGAATACACATGTGATTTTTCAAACAACTTTGGTGCACTGGAGCCTATGCTTGTAGTTCAAATTTGAATTATGCACATTGAATGCCCAGAAACTCAATTAATGTATAAAAAAGGTCAAACGAATCCGGAATAATTCCAAAATTTAGCACGATACTTCTATTTGGTCTAATCTGGCTCTGTAAAAGAATTAAGGCGGGAGAAGGCAGTGTACATATGTCGTTTCGCACATGGAGGTGACACATTCCCTCTCGGAACCACGAGCCTTCTTGAGGGAAGCTCCGGTTTGCAAGAATCTTATACCAAAGCTTGTCCCAATTCGGCCAACAAAATTACCGCAACATGTTTGTGCCATGTCATGAGACCATGCCAAGTATCATGATTTTCAGGCGTGTTTTGAAATTACAGGAATTAAAAAACCAAGTTTCTCAATCTTTTTGGCCGAGCCACGATGCCCATATGTTTGAATTTCACCCCATCTCTTGCATGGGACCTAGAAATTCACCCAAGGACACACATGTGATTTTTCAAACAACTTTGGTGCATTGGAGCACGTGCTTGTAGTTCAAATTTGAATTATGCACATTAAATGCGCAGAAACTCAATTAATGTATAAAAAGGCCAAACGAAACCGGAATAATTCCAAAATTTAGCACGATACTTCTATTTGGTCTAATCTGGCAGTGTAAAAACATTAAGGTAGGAGAAGGCAATGTACGTATGTCGTTTCGCACACGGAGATGACACGTTCCCTCTCGGAACCACGAGCCTTCTTGAGGGAAGCTCCGATTTGAAAGAAGCTTACAGCAAAGCTTGTCCCAATTCGGCCAAAAAAATACCGCAGCATGTTGGTGCTTGTCATGACACCATGCCAAGTTTCATGATTTTCAGGCGTGTTTTGGAATTATAGGAATTAAAAAACCAAATTTCTCAATCTTTCCGGCCGAGCCAGATGCCCAGATGTTTGAATTTCACTCCCATCTCTTGCATGGGACCTAGAAATTCACCCAAGGACACACATGTGATTTTTCAAACAACTTTGGTGCACTGGAGCATGTGCTTGTAGTTCAAATTTGAAGTATGCACATTAAATGCCCAGAAACTCAATTAATGTATAAAAAAGGCCAAACGAACACGGAATAATTCCAAATTTTAGCATGATACCTCTATTTGGTCTAATCTGCCAGTGTATAAAACTTAAGGCGGGAGAAGGCGGTGTACGTATGCTGTTTCGCACACGGAGATGACACGTTCCCTGTCGGAACCACGAGCCTTCTTGAGGGAAGCTCCGGTTTGCAAGAAGCTTACACAAAGCTTGTCCCAATTCGGCCAAAATAATTACTGCAGCATGTTGGTGCCTTGTCATGACACCATGCCAAGTTTCATGATTTTCAATCGTGTTTTGGATTTATAGGAAGTAGAAAACCAAGTTTCTCAATCATTCCGGCCGAGCCACGACGCCCAGATGTTTGAATTTTATTCCCATTTCTTGCATGGTACCTATAAATTCACCCAAAGACACACATGTGATTTTTCAGCAAACTTTGGTGCATTGGAGCATCTACTTGTAGTTCAAATTTGAATTATGCACATTAAATGCCTAGAAACTCAACTAATGCATAAAAATTACAAACGAACCCGAAATCATTCCAAATTTAAACACGACACTCATGTACTAGTTGCATGTTCACTGTATGTAAATGTTCTAGCAATTCAAATACCATCCTTTCCCTCCGTAACACCATTTTGTCTTTCAAAACATAATGAAAAGATCAGGTATACCACAAACAGTTTACTAGAAAGAATCGTGTGGGATGCGATATAAAATATCTTGGGGCACCGTCTTGTCTAGCATACACAGGAGGCTTCGTCGTCTACAATCCATCGCCCCCGCTTGAACCACACTTGCGCGCCAGTTTCTCGCGACATCGAGCAAATTTTTTTGCCACCGCGGAAATATCTATCTCCCAGCCGCTTTCCCTCCTATCAAAAGCCACATTTCCATTGTTCCTCCTTGCTTTCCAAGTTCAAACCTTCACTGTTGCTTACTGGCAGCTCAGCCTCCTCGCCCGCGACCCTTCTTCTTGCAGCGTTGCCTCCTCGCCGGCTACCCTTCTTCTTGCAGCGCCGCCTCCTCGCCGGCGACCCTTCTTCTTGCAATGCCGCCTCCTCGCCGGCGACCCTTCTTCTTGCTACATGGCCTCCTCGCCGCCGACCCTTCTTCTTGCTGCGCGGCCTCCTTGCCGCCGAACCTTCTTCTTGCTGAGCGGCCTCGTCGATATGGTCAGGTAATCCACACCCCACCCACACCATCCTCCTCCTTTCCCGTCCCACATGCCCCGACTGATGGAGCGACACCTTCCACCGAAATCACTGCCCCCCTCCTCCAATTAAGCTCCGCCCACAGCCATTTTACACGAAGTATAACATGGAGCTGAGTAGCATGCGGCCACACGCGTAACGAGGTCGCTATGGCTGCCATGCGTGTCGACTGCCAGATCTTGGAGGAGCACCTCGTCTTCGAGGCCACCGTCGACACCTCCACATGGTTGTCTACTTTGAAATACAGTTCGTGATGTTTTCTCGAGGCCACCGCCAGTGCCTTCTAGTGATTTGTCCTCTGTAATGTTAATATGCAATCTGATGTTCAGTTAATAGTTTGGTCCTCTGAAATGTAATGTTCAGTTAACACTTTGGTCCAACAATTGCTACATTTCTTAGTACTCTTCTCAAGCATCCTTTGTTTTGTTAACTGTCTTATCTTCTAGTACATGTTTCTATTCTGCAATGTCGTGCTCAGTTAACTATTTTGGTTCATTTGGTCTGTTGTCCATTTAACTGTTTGGTTCAGTTCTACAATTTGATTTTCATTTGTTGTGGGTACAATTTTTTATTGTTATGCATGTGACACCAATCAAATTTGGCTATACTCAATACATATTTTCTACTGATAGTATGGCAATTCTCAGTTAACCTGATCAAGATCTTTCTTATGTGTGTTGTAGGGAAACAATGGGAGACACTGCGGTTTACCATCGAGGTTTGTTCAAGCAGGGTCCTTTGGCTAATAGCACATTATTGTGTAGTTGCAGGAATCATTCTAATATTTAGGTTTCTTACAATTTGGTCTTGCACATGTAGGTCCTGCTGTGAGAGGCTTAGACCCACTGTTCGACCCATTTTGCATATGGAGAAATGAGATGTCCATGAATATCAGTCAAGTCAAGAAACTCAGAAAGATTGTTAGGATGAAGAAACTTGCGACGAATAACAGCAAGATCTTTGTTTGCACAATGAAGAAGACATCAGTCAACTATAGGATGGTACCAACTCTTTTACCTTGTTTTTACCCCTTGCGCCATTTCAAAATTTACAATAGTGATTTATGCATAGCTTTGTTTCCAGTACTTTTCAAAGCAGTTCACCGATGATTACCTCTCAAACCACCTGCAGGCTCAAGAGGCGAGGAAGGTATTCATTCAACACCCATAGTACAATATTGAAGTCTTGCTGAAGAGGACAAAGGTTGGGCGGGAAATTATCCATAGCCAGTGGCCTAAAGTTGCAAGGACATTCAACATCACTGAAGGCTCAATATTTGCCTTCCGCTTCTGCAGTTTCCTAGATGAGATTCATCTGTCTATTTACCATGTATGATGCTACTTGCCAAAGGTTTTTGATGTTGCATGTGAAGCTTGGTGCTATTGTGTAATGGCGTAACTGAGTGCCGAAACTATCTGATGTAATTCGATTATGAAATCCTGGTTGCTTTTATACATATATGAAATATCTGGCGTGTTGTATAAGAAATATCAGTTTGATTAGTACATGGATTATAAATAATAGGCTAATTACCCTACTTATTGGGGTTTTCTCTTGCAAACGGTTACTTAGAAAGCACCGTGGGCGATGAACTCAAACAACCCGCACGGTTTCTAGAAAGTAGGCGTGTTCGATCAACTAACAATCACACACGGTTTCCGGCAGCGAACTGTTTGCATTAGGCCACCTTGCACAAATGTTTCCACACAAAGAACTGTGTGTGATATACATACCTACGGAAATGTTTTTCTAGGATTCACCATGTGGGATGTACATACCTACGGAAATGGTTTTCTGGGATTCACCGTCTGGGATGTACATACCTACGGAAATGATTTTCTGGGATTCACCATGTGGGATGTACATACCTACGGAAATGATTTTCTCGGATTACCATGTGGGATGTACATACCTGCGAAAATGATTGGGTTCCGATGCCTCGCCCGATCGCCCACGGCCCCAGCCTGGGTCCCTGGAGGGCCTATCCCCAACGATTTTTGCGTCGTGTGGGAAGGACACCCTATCGCACACACTCACTTGGCAATGGTTCCAAATGCTGTCGTGGAAATGGGTTAAAAACTTTTGTTTAGGACCGACGTGTACCAGTGGCATCTTGCGCGAGGCCACGAGGAGCGCCATCAGAAGCTTCTGCGGCATGGGATAGCATACCCTTGCGTCCCGTAGCACTGTGCTGACGAAGTACACCGGGTGCTCGACGAGGGCGGGAGCGTCGATGGAGTACGAGGTCTCCAGAGGTTGGGACACCTCCTGAGGCCGTGGGAACTCGGGAGCTTGGTTATCCATTGCATCACTCGTAGTCTCAGGAGCGCCATCCTGTGGGGCCTGGTCATCTGCTGGCGCCGCTGTGGGTTCAGGGGCGCTGTCTTGGTGGGGCGCCATCCCCACCGTAGGTGCGGCCTTGTGCGGTAGGCCCTTGGCCTGGCGCTCCTCCCGAACGGCCACCAGCGCCACGCTGGCGGAATGAGGCGTGGCGGCCAGGTAAAGTACCAGTGGCTCGAGGGGATGGAGTGCCACAATCACCGATGGGCTGGTCAGGTATCTCTTGAGGTCTTGATATGTCGTGTCGGCCTCCGGGGTCCACTCGAATGGGCCCTTCTTCTTCATCAGCTTGAAGAACGGGAGGGTGTGCTCCCCCGGCTTGGAGATGAAGCACCCCAGTGAAGTTACATAGCCCGTGAGTTTTTGCATTTCCTTGAGAGTCTGCGGCGGGCTCATGTCTTCTATTGCTTTGACCTTCTCTGGGTTCGCCTCGATCCCCCTGTGCGATATGAGGAAACCCAGTAGCTTGCCGGAGGGGACACCGAACACGCATTTCTCCAGGTTGAGCCGCAGATCTACCTTGCGTAGGCTAGCAAAAGTCTCCTCCAAATCCTAAATGAGGGTCCTGGCCTCCCAAGATTTTACCACAATGTCATTGACGTAGGCCTCAGCATTCTTCTTGAGCTGTTGGCCTAGGGTGATGTGCATCAGCCGCTGGAAGGTCGCCCCAGCATTACGTAGCCCGAACGGCATTTAGGTGTAGCAGTACACCCCGCACATGGTTAAGAATGTCGCCTTCTCTACATCCTCCACCGCCATATTGATCTGGTGGTAACCTGAGAAAGCATCTAGGAAACATAACAGGTCGCACTCGGTGGTGGAGTCGATGATCTGATCGATGCGCGGAAGCGGGAACAGGTCCTGAGGGCAGGCCTTGTTGAGGTTGGTGAAGTCGACGCACATGCGTTCCTTCCCGCCCTTCTTGGGCACGACGACGGGGTTTGCTAGCCACTCCGGGTACCGGACCTAGCAGATGACACCCGCCGCCTGTAGCTTGCGGGTTTCCTGGATGATGAAGGACTGTTTCTCTGTGGACTGTCGCTGCGCCTTCTGCTTCACAGGGCGCACATTGGGGCACACCCTCAAGTGGTGCTCGATTACTCCCCTTGGGACCCCCACCAGCTGCTTGGGCTCCCAAGCGAATACCTCCTTGTTCACGCTTAGGAATTTCACCAGTGCCTCTTCTTGGTCCGAGTCGAGGTCGGCGCCTATGGTGAAGGTGGCTCCTGAGGCCCCATCCTCGTCGACCAGCACCTGCTTCGTCTTGGCCCGATCTTGGGAGAACAATTGCTTCTTCTTCGCCGGCGCAGCCCCTTGGGTCTCGGGTGCCGCTTCACTTGCAGGGTGCACCGCCGCCGCGGCCCTAAAGGCGAGCCTTAGGGCCGCCAAGGCCTCCTTGGTGTCCCCAGCTATGGTAAGGACACCGCTGCTCCCCGGCATCTTCATGAGGTTGTAGGTGGGATGGGTTGCCACCATGAACTGAGCCAGGGCAGGGTACCCAAGGATGGCGTTGTACGGGAGGCCGATACGGGCGATTTCGAAGTCGATAAGCTCGGTGCGGTAGTTGTCGCGGGTGCCAAAGATGACGGGGAGGCGGATCTGCCCCAGGGGGCAGGTGGAACCACCACCAACTCTGGAGAAGGGCTTGGTGTGACGGAGCCGGCCGGGTGGCACGTGGAGCACGTTGAGGCCATTTCCTCCGTTGATGAGGGTCTTGGTCACTGCTACATTGAAGATGGTGGGCGTGCAGAGCATCGGGAATGCACCCGAGCCTGCGGGGGTCGCCGGATGGTCCCCCGAGTAGAAGGTGAGGTTGGCCTTGGGCGCCGCCCATCCCAGTGGAGCCCCTTGCCATGTACGCGCGACGCCCATTCGGCGGATGAACTGCTTGACGTGGCAATCGGAAGGCGGTGCCTGCGAACCTCCCAGGAGGGTTGCGACAGGGAGGGGCGCCAGTGCCGCAAAGTGCATGACGAAAAGGTCATGCAACCCCTCCCAGGAGGCCAGAGAGGACTCCGGTAGGTTGAGCAACCAGGTGCGCGACACGCCAGTGAGGGCCATGGGGAACCAGTTGTCCATGGCCTTGTCATCGCCTCCGGCTTCTTTAACGACCACCTCGTACGCCAGCAGGAAGGCCGCTGGATCCGCCGCGCCGTCATAGTGGGGCGGCATCTTCGGCTTGAACTTGTGCGGCCACCGCACTTGCAGCAGGGCGGGGGTGAAGGGCCAGAGGCCCATGGCTCCTCCACGTGCGCCCGTCGATCCAGTCGGAGGCGTGGCGCCTGCCATGGGAGACGGAGGGGGAGACAGAGCAGGCGGAGAGGTGAAGCTTCGGCACACCCGGCCCCTACCTGGTGTGCCAAATGTCGGATTACGGGTTCCGGCAAACCCTTGTGAGGTTCAAACTCTGGGGTGCACACGAAGTACTCTCTCCCCCTAGCTCGCTTGCTCAACAATTCCATGGCCTAGCTCGACGAACCAAAAGAACATGAGACACAGAGGTTTATACTGGTTTGGGCCACCATGTGGTGTAATACCCTACTCCAGTGTGGTGGTGGATTGCCTCGAGGAGCTGAGGATGAACTAGTACAGTGGATGAACAACCTCAAGAGGTGAGGTGTTCTTGGGCTCGATGAGCTGGTGAGCTGGTAAGGGTGGCATGAATCCCATCCCCCCTATGGTGGTGGCTAAGTCCTATTTATAGTGGCCTTGGTCCTCTTCCCAAATGTTAGGCGGGAAGGGATCCCACAACGGCCAAGTTTGAAGGGGGACAACTAGTACAAGCTATCCTGACAAAAGGCGGTCTTCGCCTGCCAAAGGCTCTGGTGGTGATGCTACTGCGTGCTCCGTGATGACCTCCGTCCTGCCATCCTGGCGGCCTTGGTCTTGTTGCACTGATATGGAAACCTTTGCCTGATGCCTCGGGACCCCGTGCCTGAGCTTGCCGCCTTAGCACCAAAGAGGAAACTAGTACACTGCGCCCGCTGGCGCCCGCCTGGCCTTGGTCGTCATGGCTCATGTCAAGTGAACCTCGTGAGGTGCTCCCTGCATAGATACCTCCGCTCCCCAGGAGCCAGCCTAGAGAGGCTGACCCTAGGGAGGTCTTGGTGTCGTCCGCCTCGCGAGGTTTGGCCCCCTCGCGAGGGTCTTGAGTTGTTGCTGCTGAAGATGGGCCATACCAGGCCGTTGGTGGAGCCATGCTCTGGGCCGCAGGCAGGCAAGTCTAGGTACCCCTGGCCCCATAACGCCGACAGTAACAAACAATACTACAAATTAAGTGGAGCTTAATATGCAACGAGTTGCATATTGACGAAACTTCACGACAATTATTTAGTTCTCTCTTTGTTTATGAACAAGACAAGATTAAATGTTGGTTAACATGGCAAGAGGTGTAGCATAAGTAAACTATCTATTTAGGCAAGTTTAAATGAGTCTGGAAACAACAAACAACAATTCCTGTAAATCCCCACATGACATTTAGCAATTAAATGCAAACAACAATTTTAAACATTTTAAATGTTGTTATCATGATGCGGATGACATATACAAGTTTATGCAATTTTATGAAAATGTTGGCATGAGCATGTTATGAAGCATTTGTCACCATGGCGGAAAGAAAGGGATGCCACAATAACGACAACGAAAATGGTGCCACGGCAACATATCGGTTCCGATAGCTCATGGAGATACCGGTGCAAAAGGAAGTGTGATACGTCTCCAACATATCTATAATTTTTTATTGTTCCATGCTGTTATATTATCAATCTTGGATGTTTTCTAATCATTTTATAGTCATTTTATATTATTTTTTGGTACTAACCTATTGACATAGTGCCAAGTGCTAGTTGCTATTTTTTCCATGTTTTTACAACACAGAAAATCAATACCAAATGGAGTCCAAATGCCATGAAACTTTACGGAGATTTTTGATGGGCTAGAATGAACACAACGGGCCCTGGCTGCGCCTGGGGGGGTGCCCCGAGGGGAGCACAACCCACCAGGGCACGCCAGGAGACCTAGGCGCGCCCTGGTGGGTTGTGCCCACCTCGGGTGCCCCCCGGACTGCCTCTTTGCTCTATAAATACCACAATATTCTCAAAACCCTAAGGGAGTCAACGAAATATTCATCTAGCCGCCACAGAGTCCAGAACTGTAGCGACCCGACCTCAGACGGTCAAGTCTCTGTCCTTAAGTGTCATCCCTGGATCGGTATGCTGACACACACAGTACTCGAGGATTTATAACAGAGGTAAATCACATGTATAAAGTAACGTAAAATACTATTACCTCAATCCAAATAGCGGAAGTAACAAGGTTGTGGATTCCCATCAACACCAATGGCAAAGTTGAGTGTAGAAATCGTAACCCTAACGTATCACTTACTCATCGTAAGATTCCTGCAAAATGAGACGTTGTAGCCACAAGGGTCAGTACATTGAATGTATTGGCAAATTCACACCATAGAGAATGATGAACAATGGCTATCACTACATGCATATATGGCTGGTGGAAAAGCTCTATGGTTATAAGGTTTTTGCGAAAAAGCCAAATTTTCCCTACTGCAAAGGAATAAATTTTATTTAACTATCATGGTGGTTGTTAAACATTGAGAGTGTAGACACTAGGGGTGGGCATAAAAACTGAGAACTGAAGACCGGAGCCGAAAAAACTAAGACCGAAGCCGGAAAAACCGAGCACCGGGAATTCGGTTGTTAGCTCGGTTCGCAAATGGCAGAAACCGAATTTAGCTCGGTGAATTCGGTCATTGGAGTTTGTTAACCGAATCCCCGAACTGACCGAAATACTACTGTGTCGTACTGAAGACCGTACAAAGCCCAATAGCCCATCCACCCACATGAGACAGACCATCCAACACCACACGAAGCCTTTTCCTACCCTTTTCTCATCCACGTGCAGGCACAGTAACTGCAGCTTATCCTAATGCGCTCCATAGTTGAGGCACATCACACAGCGCCGCCGTTGTCGATTTGCCTAGCTCCAGGCAGCTGCCGGCCGGCTCCAACGAGTAGCTCCCATACGGTAGCGCGCCCAACGTCCATAGCTCCCACGCGGCGGCGACCAGCGGCGCCAGGCAGCCATGCCTCCCACACGCCTGCGTCCAACGGCGCCCATGGCTCTCCTTCAGGGCTGGCGTATTGGATTGACTTTCTTCCTCTCCGCCAGTCTCGGCTCTCTTCGGTTATACCGACCACCGAACCGAATCGTCGATGGACGGAACTATCAGTTATTGGTTTCTCAGAATACCGATCGGTCAGTAAAATCTGTAAACCGAATTCCAAAATTAACCGAGGTACCGAACCGATCAGTTCGCTGTAACCGAATGCCCAGTCCTAGTAGACACCCTCTCAATCCCAATTAATCATCATCATTATAACCCAACAAAATTAATTAAAGTCACATGATGAGATTCACATGATAATCCAAGTACTAGATACTCAAGATGTCCATAAATGGGGACATGGCTAATCATGATTAGTTTATACACTCTGCAGAGGTTTGCGCACTTTTCCCCACAAGAATCGATCTCCTCCGTTGGGATTCTCGCACTACATGATGTTTGAGAAACGGATGACCGAGACATAGTCTTTCAGAAGCGCTAGCACCTTACGAACGGGTAGACCCATTACACCTACTTTCCCCTACATCTGCTAGTCTACCACTGTAAGAGTTCGCACGACTTAATCAACTATGCTAGAGCCCATAGTAGCTTGTGGCTGCACACAGAAGTTTCTAGTATGAATAATCTCATGATCCCTTTGAGCCTGGGTGGCGGTCCATAAAAAAACAGGCAATCGCTGGAGTACCCAGGTGCCTAAACAGGCAATCACTGGAATACCCAGGTGCCTCAATCCACCCAGATGTGTGTTAAAGTTTCCACCTTAAATAAACCATTAATTAACAATCTCACATCTGTCATGGATACACTCACCCAACCCACGTCTACTAGCATAGCATGGCAATATAAGCAAACGTAGAAGTAACTCCCAAGGGTTTGATAACAAAACAGGTAATATGTACTACCTCATCTACTTTCCCAAAACCCACAATTTAATTAGATCCTAATCATGCATTGTTTGGGGATTGATCTAATGCAATAAAACTGGGTAGTAAAGGGATATGATCAAAGTGTGAACTTGCCTGCAATGTTGATGAAGATGATTCGCACTCATAACTCTTGATAGTTCTACTCGTCACACTCCGTTCAATCTATCGTGAACAAGCAATAGTAACCACACATAAGCAATCACTCAAAAGGGTCGCGAAGATCAAAGAAAACAATTCGGAAAGCATCAAAACCAAGCAAATAACTCTTGCAACATAAAACAATTTCTAACAGTACCAAAATTATGTGAATTTGGCCTTATCAGAAAGTTTAGGTCAAGAGCTTTACTTTGCAAAGAGAATCAACTCAAACGGAGCTACGAAACTCAAGTTATGATCAAACGAAGTTTGAATTCAAATCTGGTCTATTTCAAATTTTAGAATTTGAAAAACATGTTTGAGTTGGATTATTGGATAGAGGAGATCATAACGAAGATGTGGGCATTGGTTTCATTGGATTTGGACAAACGAGTAAAAAGTTGCGATCGTTTGAAACAGAGGGACTAATCTGTAAATAAAATCATCACATATAGGTCCCTGGCCGAAATTAAAAAGGAAAAAGAAAAACTCTACCGGGCGAACGTTCACTACCGAACGCTAATGAACCAAAACCGTTCACTACAGAACCCTAACTAATGAACGCTCGCGATATAACTAAACCTAAGTAACTAAACCGTTGAAAGGAATAAAACCAAACTAACTAAAGAAAACCGGGGTGGTTTTATTGGTTTTACCGGCTCGAGGCGAATAAACCGACGGTGGCGGCTTCGGCGACGAGATGCGGCTGCGGCGGCGGACGGCTCCGGCGAGCGGGCAGCGACGACGCGGGCAGCGGTGATGCGACGACTACGGCGACGCGGGCGGCGCGGCAGGCGGCACGGTGGCGAGAAGCGGCACGGGTGGAGCAGCAGCAGCGAGCGGCGGCGGTAATCGACGGCAGCGGCGGTGATCTAGCGAGGGGCGGCGGCGCGAGTGACGAGGAGGAGAGGGCTCGGGCGGCGCCCTTTATAGGAGGGGAGGGGAGGCGTGAGGCGTGGAGGAGGGGGCAAGGCAAGGCGGCACGAGAGGCGGACTCCTAGAGGGAAACGGCGGCATCGTGCGGACGCGGGAGTCCGACGGGAAGTCGGGGGGTGACGCTACACTGGGCTGGGCCGGGGCCTGGCTGGCTAGCTGGGCCGGCCCAGTCGGCAAAGAAAGTTTTTTTTACAGCGCCAAGAAAAAAAAGGAAAAACCTTAAATAAATAAAAAAACTATTGGCATATAATATACCAAAATTTACAGAAAAAGATTTTCTACAACATGGACATTTTTATAATGCCAAATAAAATCCACACAAATTCAGATAATTCAAAGAGTGCTACTGGTCTAATAAAATCCAATAAAAATCATTTTAAAAATACAAAAATAATTTCAAATTAATTTTTCTCCAATTTTCTATTGTAGGGAATCATGTTACCCTATTTTCCATGTATTTTATTCTTGGAGGAAATAAATTTGAATAAAACCCAAATAACTCCAAATTAAAAATAATTTCCAAAAGGACTTTGAATTTGATCCTTTGAAACTCCCAACTCATATTTCATATGATTTGAAGAATTCATTTTATCTTCTCTCGTGAAAATCATTGAGTTGCATAAAGTTTCAGAATTGGAAATATTTCCAAGTGAAATTCAAATATTTTCAAAAACCCTTTTCATTTATTTAAATGGAAGAAGTCATATCATCTTCACTCAAGAAGTTTTGTATTTGAATTCACGGAGATCAAAATGCAAAATGAAAGTTTGGGAAAGTCATTTTATTCCCTCTCATTTAACTTTCAAAAAGTTTCGAATTTCACTCAAACAATCACACAACAATCAAACAATCAATCAAATCTATCTATTTATTATAACATTCCAAAATTTAGAATTTTGGGATGTTACAAACCTACCACCCTTAAAATGAATCTCGTCCTCGAGATTCGGAGAGGCTAGCAAGAAAAGGTTAGGGTTTGGGGTCTCCTAAAAATCCATCAATCATCACAGGGGTCTGGGGTGCTACCACCCTTAGAAGCATGGTTACGGTTCCATCGAAACTCATATACTTCATCCATATTGTTAACAGTGTCGGTCTTCTTGGATCTTCAGGATAATTCCTTATCCGGGCTCTTCCGGTAGTGGCATAACCTTTACCACAAGTCTTCTGTCCTTTCATCTTGGTAAGGTTCTTCCATGACTGGGTCTTCTTAGCTGACGGGTCTGACGCCAATACTAAACAGCTATCGATATCTCATGGTGGTTAACGATTTATGGTTTCTCCTGTAGGAAATGGGTCTGGGTTGATCCTCACCGTATAACCTACGGTTGGCAACAGCTGCCTTGTACAAGGGAAAAATTGCTATACCATTCTAAGGTTCAAGGTTTAATACCGTCGTCTCTCTACTATAGGTAAGTCACTCAGATTTTCCATCCCATATAGCAAGGCGAATAATAAGAGTAAGTCGGTGTGGTGATCAATCCATCCCGCACCCAAATCATTACCCTATATACGGTTTAGCGAATCTCGCATTCTAACACTCGGGTCATCCTCACAAGCATTGCAGAATTTCTCTTGCCGACAAACCAAGTTTGGATAAATCCATGGATTCTGCAAGCCAAACAAACATCTATCATTTCTTCACAACTCTCGGGTTTTGCGTTACTCCTATAAAATCGTCTGTGAGTAAGGTCGTGATCTCTTCCAGGGTTTTTCCTTCAGCAGGAATGTGCTTGCTCCTTGGCAGGTCCTGGGGCCTGTGGGTATGGCCCATCTCATCACTTGAAATCCTTGAACTCATCCTCGGAGCAACTAGTCATTATTCCAACATCCAGCTTCCAACTTCCCAGCATACTTAAATTCCATCCAATTGTATTGTCTCCCTTCCTTCTATTTGCACCAAACTAGGACATGATTTCTCAGACTCATCATGGAATTTCCATTGATCCATATTTCCAACATCATACCTCCTTTATATCCAATAGTAATCCATCTCTTCATCCTTGTGGGATATCCCACATACCGAGATAATAACTTATACTTATGGAGTCCATATTCCACTTCATGGAACGTCAATATCCTTTCCAGGGTCAAGCGTCCTTACAGGGGAATATTGGCCATCTCTGTATGGCACTTCTTCAACTGGTAAACGTGAAACACGTCATGAACTCCTGACAGTCCTTCCGGTGACTCCAACTTGTTGGCCACTTCTACCATAAGCTCCAAAACTCGGTATGGTCCTACAAATCTCGGGGCTAACTTTCCCTTAACTCCAATTCGTTTAACTCCTCGCAGAGGGGGCACACGAAGACATGCTCTGTCTCCAATTTCATAGACTACCTCCTTGCGTTTTCTAGTCTGCATAACTCTTCTGCCTGGACTGAGCTACCTTCAGTCTATCTCGAATCAACTTAACATTCTCTTCTGACTCCTTGATCACATTTGGTCCAAACAACTAACGGTCTCCAACTTCATCCCACATACTCTTGGAGTATCACACATATCGAGACAAAACTCGTATTCATTTTGTCCGAAATCCACTCAGTGGAGTATCCTTATCTTTTCCAGGGGTCAAGGGTTCTTACAGGGTACTACCACCCTTAAAATGCACAAATCTTCCATAGACCATATTTCTCATATCCTCAAAAATGGCCAAATTCTTCTTCATAGAGTAACAACTCATAAAATCCATATCAGTACCATCGAAGCTAACTTTATTCATTCTCAAATGATTACAATCTCTTGCTTTTCCATTACATGTCTCAACTCAACACCTCAATATAAAAGAAAATGTTCTGACTTCTACTACTCCACTTCTTTCGTTGCAAACTCAACTATCTAGCACAAGTTTCCTTCTCCTTGGGGCATTCCCTGGCAAAGTGCCCTGCTCCATTGCAACTAAAACATATTACTTCTGACAAGTCTCGAGGTTTCCTTTTTGGGCAACTGTTGAGGTAGTGCCCTGACTCCTTGCACCTGTAACAGGTGATATGACTCAGGTTCCTCCTGGGCTCCAATCGGTTTCTCTTCCTGTACTTTTCCATTCCAATCAGGGCATCTATTTCCTGTGGATCATATTCTACTTCCTCTGTCAGGAATTCTACTAGATCCCCATTCAAACAATTTTGGGAGATGTGTCCTTCTTCTCCACATGAATAGCAAGACTTAGTGCAGGGTTTACTCGGGTCTTCTTTAGGTGTGTCCTCCATCTCTTCCTTCATCACAGTTTCTTCTAAAATTTCCATGAGGGCTCCTTTCATTACTTCTTTCTTCTGCTGGATGGTTCGTTGTGCCATGGGGTAAATGTGACACTGAGCGGGATAGTGGGTAGTCCCTTCACACAAGAAACAAGTAATCTGCCTAGTTGGGCATTCTTCAACTGGGTGACTTCCTTCACAATTAGGGCATTCATCCTTGTGTTCTTTATGGGTGTGTACTATTTCTCCACAAATCTTGCATGCACAAGGTTTCTTCGTATCCTTTTCATAAGGCTTCAACTTCTGGGACACAAGGTGAGATCTTTGCAGAGTCAACTTTAATTCTCTCCAAGTGGTTACTCCTTTCCATCCATTCATGGTTTGGTACATCCTCCACCAAGTAGCAGCACCTCTTTCAAAGCACTGAAGAGCATGCTGTGTCATATCATTTCCAACTATAGGGTTATTCTCCATGTGATCCTCCATGTTCTGAATCCATCGGTCTGTCTCTAACTGACTCATCGGTCCAGAAAATACAAGCTCATCTTCATTCATCCTCCATTGGGTCCATGTGGGTTTGAGGTAAGATAAGAGAGTTAGAGAGGGATACACACAATACAAACAAAAGTTTTGAAAAGACAGATTTTATTTGTGGCTGTCGGAAAAACATCAAACAAATGACAGCTCACAAACGTCACATCTAACGTAGGTATATAACAGGGGTTTGGTCTTCTAAAGGTCAATAAATCTTCAAAGTCATCAAACTCTTCAAGTCTTGTTCATGCCTCCAATGGCTTCTTCTGATCATGCTTGTCTTTCTCAAACCCTTTTGCCAGATCATTTATGTTGACACGAAGTCTCTCATGACGTCCTTCAATATTCTGGAGTTGCGTTCCAAACTTCTGGTTTCAACATCCTTCGCATGAACCATGGTCCTACTGTCCTTTAGTTCCTGACAAATCTCTAGTATCTCGAGGTTTTGTTCCTCTAATTTGGCTACTTTAGCTTCTGGGTCCTAAGTTCTTCACGAAATGCTTCCTTGTCGAAATACGGCTTCGTAAAGGTCCACCCTAAACTTCTTGATGTAATACTCTAGATCCTGGTGATACACCAGCTAAGGTTAAAACTTCATCTTTTGCTGATAGGTGCTCCATCAGCCTTCTACCATTCAATCCTTCTGAAGAAATGCTTGCTTAACTCAGCCCGGTGACAAATAGCATAAGCGGGCGACGACATCACGGATAACCGTGTTTCTGCTCTTGTCATTTCCATGAGCTATCATTCCATAGTTGATATCTCCAGCCTTAGGGTTTTCAAAACTTCGAGTTCCATAAGGGGTGCCTTCCTAGCTAGGTCATACAAATCTGGAAAATTCTACACGGCCTTCAAATTCTCCTAGTCTTCGGAGTCTTCACCCGTTGTAGTTTCCATTATGCACGGTAAAATCCTCTTCATTCCAAAATGATCTTACTTGTCCGATATCTTGTACTTCTTGGAGTGGTCTCATCAGTCGAATCTTCGTGGTCAAAAGGGAAAAGGGGTATGGTCTCACTAAAAGGGAATATTTGAATAAGCTTAGAAGAGAGGAGGTAAAAGATCTTTTTGAAAAGAAAATTTTAGAGAAAAATCTTTCCTATGGGCTTGCCAGTTTCTAGGGTCACGTCCTACAGTTAACATGTGCTCTGATACCATCTCGTAGCGACCCGACCTTAGACGGTCAAGTCTCTGTGCTTAAGTGTCATCCCTGGATCGGTATGCTGACACACACAGTACTCAAGGATTTATAACAGGGGTAAATCACATGTATAAAGTAACGTAAAATACTATTACCTCAATCCAAATAGCGGAAGTAACAAGGTTGTGGATTCCCATCAACACCAACGGCAAAGTTGAGTGTAGAAATTGTAACCCTAACGTATCACTTACTCATCGTAATATTCCTGCAACATGAGACGTTGTAGCCACAAGGGTGAGTACATTGAATGTACTGGAAAATCCACATCATAGAGAATGATGAACAATGGCTATCACTACATGCATATATGGCTGGTGAAAAAGCTCTATGGTTATAAGTTTTTGCGAAAAAGCCAATTTTTCCCTACTGCAAAGGGATAAATTTTATTTAACTATCATGGTGGTTGTTAAACATTGAGAGTGTAGACACCCTCTCAATCCCAATTAAGCATCATCATTATAACCCAACAAAATTAACTAAAGTCACATGATGAGATTCACATGATAATCCCAGTACTAGATACTCAAGATGTCCATAACCGGGGACACGGCTAATCATGATTAGTTTATACACTGTGCAGAGGTTTGTGCACTTTTACCCACAAGACTCGATCTCCTCCATTGGGATTCTCGCACTACATGATGTTTGAGAAACGGATGACCGAGACATAGTATTTCAGAAGCGCTAGCACCTTACGAACGGGTAGACCGTTACACCTACTTTCCCCTACATCTGCTAGTCTACCACTGTAAGAGTTCGCACGACTTAATCAACTATGCTGGAGCCCATAGTAGCTTGTGTCTGCACACGGAAGTTTCTAGTATGAACAATCTCATGATCCCTTTGAGCCTGGGTGGCGGTCCATAAAAAAACAGGCAATCGCTGGAGTACCCAGGTGCCTAAACAGGCAATCGCTGGAATACCCAGGTGCCTCAATCCACCCAGATGTGTGTTAAAGTTGCCACCTTAAATAAACCATTAATTAAGAATCTCACATCTGTCATGGATACACTCACCCAACCCATGTCTACTAGCATAGCATGGCAATATAAGCAAACGTAGAAGTAACTCCCAAGGGTTTGATAACAAAACAGGTAAAAGGTACTACCTCATCTACTTTCCCCAAACCAACAATTTAATTAGATCCTAATCATGCATTGTTTGGGGATTGATCTAATGCAATAAAACTGGGTAGTAAAGGGATATGATCAAAGTGTGAACTTGCCTGCAATGTTGATGAAGATGATTCGCACTCATAACTCTTGATAGTTCTACTCGTCACACTCTGTTCAATCTATCGTGAACAAGCAATAGTAACCACACATAAGCAATCACTCAAAAGGGTCGGGAAGATCGAAGAAAACAATTCGGAAAGCATCAAAACCAAGCAAATAACTCTTGCAACATAAAACAATTTCTAACAGTACCAAAATTAGGTGAATTTGGCCTTATCAGAAAGTTTAGGTCAAGAGCTTTAATTTGCAAAAAGAATCAACTCAAACGGAGCTACGAAACTCAAGTTATGATCAAACGAAGTTTGAATTCAAATCTGGTCTAAGGTACTGGATAGAGGAGATCATAATGAAGATGTGGGCATTGGTTTCGTTGGATTTGGACAAATGAGTAAAAAGTTGTGGTCGTTTGAAACAGAGGGACTAATCTGTAAATAAAATCATCACAGATAGGTCCCTGGCCGAAATTAAAAAGGAAAAAGAAAAAACTCTACCGGGCGAACGTTCGCTAGCGAACGCCAATGAACGAAAACCGTTCACTACAGAACCCTAACTAATGAACGCTCGCGATATAACTAAACCAAAGTAACTAAACCGTTGAAAGGAATAAAACCAAACTAACTAAAGAAAACTGGGGCGGTTTTATCGGTTTTACCGGCTCGGGGCGAATAAACCGACGACGGCGGCTCCGGCGACGAGATGCGGCTGCGGCGGCGGACGGCTCCGGCGAGCGGGCAGCGGCGACGCGGGCAGCGGCGATGCGACGACTACGGCGACGCGGGTGGAGCAGCAGCAGCGAGCGGCGGCGGTAACCGACGGCGGCGGCGGCGATCTAGCGAGGGGCAGCGGCGCGAGTGACGAGGAGGAGAGGGCCCGGGTGGCGCCCTTTATAGGAGGGGAGGGGAGGCGTCAGGCGTGGAGGAGGGGGCACGGCAAGGCGGCGCGAGAGGCGGACTCCGGGAGGGAAACGGCGATGGCGGAGTCGTATGGACGCGGGAGTTCGACGGGAGGTCGGGGGTAACGCTGCGCTGGGCTAGGCCGGGGCCTGGCTGGCTAGCTGGGCCAGCCCAGTCGGCAAAGAAAGTTTTTTTACAACGCCAAGAAAAAAAAGAAAAACCTTAAATAAATAAATAAAACTATAGGCATATAATATACCAAAATTTACAGAAAAAGATTTTCTACAACATGGACATTTTTATAATGCCAAATAAAATCCACACAAATTCAGATAATTCAAAGAGTGCTACTGGTCTAATAAAATCCAATAAAAATCATTTTAAAAATACCAAAATAATTTCAAATTAAATTTTCTCCAATTTTCTATTATAGGGAATCATGTTACCCTATTTTCCATGTATTTTATTCTTGGAGGAAAATAATTTGAATAAAACCAAAATAAATCCAAATTAAAAATAATTTCCAAAAGGACTTTGAATTTGATCCTTTGAAACTCCCAACTCATATTTCATATGATTTGAAGAAGTCATTTTATCTTCTCTTGTGAAAATCATTGAGTTGCATAAAGTTTCAGAATTGGAAATATTTCCAAGTGAAATTCAAATATTTTCAAAAACCCTTTTCATTTATTTAAATGGAAGAAGTCATATCATCTTCAGTCAAGAGTTTTGTATTTGAAAAGTATTTGAATTCACGGAGATCAAAATGCAAAATGAAAGTTTGGGAAAGTCCTTTTATTCCCTCTCATTTAACTTTCAAAAAGTTTCGAATTTCACTCAAACAATCACACAACAATCAAACAATTAGTCAAATCTATCTATTTATTATAACATTCCAAAATCTAGAATTTTGGGATGTTACAAGAATGACCAGATCCAGTCTAGACACCATGTAGCGACCCGACCTCAGACGGTCAAGTCTCTGTGTATCTGTGCCACCCCTTGATCAGTATGCTGGCACACACAGTACATCAATGTATATATCAAAGTGCAATCACATGTATAAATAACATAAAAATGTTATATACCTCATAATTCTCAGTGGAAACAAACAATCGGGTGTGGAGTCCCATCAACGCCATCGGCAAGTTGAGTGTAGACCGTAACCCAATCAAGGAAACTCACTCGTCATATAAAATCCTACAACATGATACGTTGCCGCCGTGTAGGTCAGAACATTGAATGTAGAATGTACCGGCAAGATCACTGTAAGAAAAACAGATGATAAACTATACTACACGCAATATGGCTTTGTGGCTCTGGTCTGAGTTTTTTTGCATAAAAGCTGGTTTTATTTTTCCCTACATCAAAGGAATTTCAGGAGTCTGTACTACGAAGTTTTCTATCATGACATGGTTCCGCCAACCGATGTCCCATTGCCCAAAATCATCATAAGTTGCCCATAATTAAATTATCAGTCCGGTGTTGAGAGTTCCGAGATAGATCCAACTCCAGAGGCTCAAGTTGTCTGTAACCGGGGACACAGCTAATCGATTAGGTTTCAACCCTCTGCAGAGGTTTGTACACTTTACCCGCAAGATTCGATCCCTCTCATTACATTCTCGCACTTCAGGGTGTTTGAGAACAAGATGACCGAAACATGGTCTTCCAAAGAGTTCCTCTGACCACTGTCCGGTGCTCATCCAATCCTACCGTGGTTCTACATCTGCTAGCACGGTCCCAGCCAGAGTCACCACTAAGGTCAACCAAGCCAGAGCCCATAGTGACTTGCGGTTGCATAGGTAAGCTTCCGGGCATGAAGTATTCTTCCGTCTCTTTGAGTCTGGGTGAAGCTTTCCGCAAGATGTCATGGCGCTTCTCCATGCATCCCGGCCATCCATTGGTTCCTCTAGGGTGTCCGTCAACCGTCCTTCACCCAGTAGTGTGTATTGAATTCTTGTCTCGAGTCTTGAAATCTTGAGGCCTTGGAGTCCTGAAGATGCAGTCCTTGCCGATGCCATCATGAAGTTGTTGCCATTGATGTAGAGTCCTCCTTCTTCACACCACTCTCGTGCACTCATACCAAACCCCGTCTACTATAGCGTAGCATTAAAACTATATAACGTCCCGGGCTTGGTAACAAGGAGATGGGTTTCTACCTCATGCATTCTACACAACTACAAGATTCAATAACACTACTGGAGGGATTGTTGAAAGGGTGCTACTACATGAAAATAAAACATAGGTATGGAAAACATGGTCAAAGTGAACTTGCCTGGTATTACATGATGAAGATAATAACGCTCTCGGAATCTTTGATAAACTATTCGTCACTTCGACAAAATCTATATAGTCAAACATTATACTCACATAAGTAATAATCCTAGCAAACAATACTAGCAATCAAAATTAACAGCCAAAAAGCAATAAATAAAATAATAATGAAGTCAAAGAAAACCAAATAGAATTCCAAAAAAAACTTCAAGAAAGCAAGGGAGAAACCAACTCACACAATAACAGACAATACTCTCGTAGCTACACCAAATTACTCTAACAATTTTTTTCTACAACAAAGAAAATATAATTCTAATGAAACAATAGAAAATAATTTACTAAAGCATTCACTAGCAAAAAGAACTAGTATAAAAACTATTATAACTATCTAGTTAACACTAGAACAACTATAACAACTAGAAAACACTAAGCCAATAGTAAACAATACTAAAATAATTTATGAAAACTTATTTTACTCCTAAATAACGGAACCAATAACAACATATATTGAAGTGGCAAAAAGAAATACATTAAAACTAATAAAACTATTTTTATCAACTACCACTATGAACTAAACAAACAAATACTAAAACAGTAGCTAAACACTAATAAATAACTACAAAATTTATCTACCATAGTCTAACAGAAACATATGACAACATGTAAAAATCTACAAAAAGAATTAGCTGAAAATAATTAAAAACACTAATTATATGACTAAAACAACTACATAAGCAAAACAGTACAGTTTTCACAATAAACCTAATTAAAATAAACTAAAAATAAATAACTATAAGCTACTGGATAGACAAAACAATAACAGAACAGTAGCAAAAAGAATAAATCAAAAATATTTTATAAAACTCAAAATATGACCAAAATAGTGATTTGAACAAATTCATGCAAACTCAAATTTAAACTACTGAAATTTGAAATCCAATTGCACAAACAGAAGATTCAAGAAATTTTGAATCTAATGCAAAAAGAATCACTCAATTTGGATCTAAAACATAAAAGATATTAAATATCTAAGACTGAAACTTTTCTGTTTTTAAAAACAATAATGAAAATACACCAACAAAAATAAACGGACAAGTGCTACGCGTCAGGCTGCTATTGGGCTAAACGGTGGGCGATCTATACCTATATTGCGCTCGGCTGAAACTTAACAAAAACATGCACGAACGTTTAATAAAAGAAACCGGCGAACCGGTTCGATCTAACCCATAACTAAACTGTAAATAAAACTAATCTATTTAATAAAAACCTAACTGTTCACTGCAATCTAATCTACAACATCGTAGGGAGATCGGACGGTCGAGGGCTTACCGCGGCGGTGGAAGAGCTCCGGCGAGGTTGTCGTCGGCGGTGGCAGCTCGGGGATGACGCGGGCGAGGCCTCCGGAGGTCCTCGGCGACGGGGAAGGCGACGGGCGGATGCGGCGCGTCGCTCCGGTCTTGATGCTGATGGAGTTCGTCTCCAGGGAGGTCCGAGGTGAGCTAGGCGAGCTTGGAGGGCTTCGGCTCCGGCGGTGGGCACCAGTGGTGTTGCGGAGCAAGGGCTGTAGTGCTCCTCGAGCTCCGGGAAATGGTCGACGCTACGCAGAAGGTCGAGGGAAGGCCGCGAGTGAGCTTTGGAGGTGATGGGGAGGTGTGAGGTGCTCGGGTGGGCGGCAATGGCGGCGGTGGCCGAGGTGAGCTCTGGCGAGTGATTACGGCATGAACAGAGGGGTTTGGGACTGCTTTCGGGGCGGAAACGGACGAGGGTGGGCAACTTATATAGGGCGTGGGGTTCTTGGAGGAGGGGGCGGATCGGGGATCGCGGTCCCGAGATCTTCGGGATTCCGGCGGTGGTTGAACGCGCTCTGGTGCGTCGTTGTGTGCAGAGGAACAAGAAGAGGGGTGGGGCCCCGCGTCAGTGACCGTGGGAGGGAGCGAGGTGGAACGGGCGATCGAGCGGAGAGGTACTCGGTGCAAGCTACGCGCTACTGGGCTGCGCGAAGAGAGATAGCAAGGGAGATGGGCCACGACGTTAGTGGGCTTCGGCCAAGAAAACAAAACTTTTCTTTTAAATAAAGACATAGAAAGAAAAAATGAAATAAGGAAAAGAAATAAAAGTTTACCTAGGCATATTATATATCAAAATGTTCATAAAAGGAAACCCTAAAACATGAATTGTTTCTCAAAGACAAATAAAATACACAACAATTCAAAAAAGAAGTCAAACAGTGTTGTTGTTGCAATAAACTACAGTAAAATTCATTTTTTAAAATAACAGAATTATTTCAACTTTATTTTTCTCCACTTTTGTACTGTAAGGAATCATTTTACCCTAATTTCCATATATTTTAGTTTTGGAGAAAAATAATTTGAATAAAACCAAATAACTCCAAATTGAATGTGGGTTACAAAATATCTTCAAAGGGACTTTAATTTGATTCCTTTAAACTTCCAACTCATATTTCATATAATTTGAAGAAGTCATTTTATCTTCTCTCATGAAAATCATTGAGTTGCATAAAGTCTGTGAATTTGAAATATTTTCAAATGGAATTCAAATCCTTTCAAATCCCGTTTCATTTCTTTAAATGGAAGAAGTCATATCATCTTCACTCTAGGATTTTGCATTTGAGAAGAATTTGAATTCATGGAGATCAGAATGCAAAGTGAAAAGTTTGGGAAAGTCATTTCATTCCCTCTATTCAACTTTCAAAAACGTTTCAAATTCCACTCTATTTCACACAATCAGTCACACAACAATCGAACAAACAATCATAAGTATTTATTTAACACAACATTCCAAAATTTAGAATTTTGGGATGTTACAAACCTACCACACTTAAAATGAATCTTGTCCTTGAGATTCGAAGAGGTTAGCAAGAAAAAGTTAGGGTTTGGAGGTCTTCCAGCAAATCCATCGACCAGAGAGGTCTGGGGTGCTACCACACTTAAAAGCAAGGCTATGGTTCTGACAAAATTCATGTGCTCCATCCTTTGGGTTGACGGTGCCGGTCTTCTCATATTCTCCGGAATAACTCTTTCACTGGTGCTCTTCCGGTCGGGGCATGACCTTTTTCTCAGAATTTTGTGTCCTCTCAATCTTGGTGAGGTTCTTCCGAAGAGTGAGTCTTCATATCTGACATGTGTGTCATCAATACTAAGGAACTATCGGAACCTCCCGGCGGTCAACAATTTATGGCTTCTCCTGCAGGAAAATGGCTGGGGTTGAATCTCACCGTATATCCTACAATAGGCAACGGTTGCCTATACAGGGGTCCATCGTTCTACCATCCTATGGTTTAAACAAGGTTTGATATCGTTGTCTCTCTACTATGGGTAAGTCACTCAGATTTACCATTCCAAATAGCAAGAGCGAATGATACGAGTAAGTCGATATGGTGATCAATCCATCCCGCACCCGAATCATTACCCTGTATAAGGTTTAGCGAATCTCGCATTTCTAACACTCGTTCATTCTCACAAGCATTGCAGAATTCCCTTGTCCTCGAACAGGGTTCGGGTAATTCCATTATTTCCGCAAGATGAACAAAACATCTATCGTTCTTCATGACTCTCATGTTTTTGTGTATCCTCCTAGTAAATGTATGTTGATTGAATCACCGATTCTTCCAAATTTCTTCCTTCATAAAGGTTACGTCTGTTCCTTTTCAAATCCTGGGCCTGTGGGTTATGGCCCACTTCAACACTTGTACAAGTTTAACTCATCCTTGGAGTAACTCTTGTTCCATATTACACCTCCTTTAAATCCAATAGTACTCCGTTTCTTAATAACCATCGTATCAAAAGAAAAACTCCAACTTTTTTTTCTCCGAACTCCAATCTGTGGGACATATTTCCTTTTCCATTGGCCGGGTGTTCTTACAGGGTATTACCACCGTTGGAATGCACAAATTCTTCCATGGACCATATTTCTCATATGCTCGAAAATGGTCAACATCTTTGTTCATAGAGTAAAAACTCATATAATATGACGTGTGAAATCATAACACATTAACTTTATTGATTCATGATTTCATTACAATCTCTGAAACTCTCATTACATAAATTCAACTCCATATCCTCATGAAAAATAAATGTGCTTCCTACTACACTTATTATGAATACCAAAATCTCAACTACTCAGCTCCAGCTTTCATCTTGTCGGGGCATTTACTAGCATAATGTCCTGCTTCCTTGCAACGAAAACAAATAATTTTCGATAAGTCTTTGGGATTCTCGAGGATGGTGTCTGTTCTTAGGGTTCTTGGTTTCTTCTCTGGACATTTATTGGCATAGTGGCCTAAGATCTTGCACTCGAAACATGTGATATAACTCAGGTCCTTCTCTGCAGAAATTGGGTTGTTCTGCGGATACCTTCGTTTTCTCTTCCTGGTGTTTTCCGTAATGATCAAAGCTTCTATTCCCTGATGGTCAAACTTCACTTCTACTGTCGGGAAATCTCTCAGATCCTCTTCTCTTTCCTTTGTGCAATACCGTGAAAAATGTCCTTCTTCTCCACATGAATAGCAGACATGAACGTAAAATCTATTTAGGCCTTCACCATCAGGGTCTCGAATAACTTCCTTCATCGCAGGTTCTTTGAATTTTTCCTCAGGGTTTCTTTCACGACTTCTTTCTTCTGCTTGGTAATTTTCTTGTACCTTGGGGTAAATGTGACACTAACCAGGGTAGTGTGTAGTTCCTTCACACAGGAAACAAGTAACTTGCCTAGTTGGGCACTCTTCGGCTGGGAGATTCTCCTCGCAATGAGCGCATCCATCCTTGTGTTCCTCTTGGATGTGTCCTATTTATCCACATATCTTGCATGCACAAGTTTGCTTCATCGGGTCATCACGGTGCTTCCGGATGAGACGTGATCTCATCAGAGTCTTCTTGAATTCCTCCCAAGTTCTTGCCTTGTATGGCTTGATGCATTTTCCACTAGATTACAGCACTTTCTGTAAAGTAATGAAGTGCGTATTGAACCTCATACTTCCTTGCAATCAATTTTTTTTCTGAAGTGATCCTCCATGTTTTTAATCCATAGCTCTGCCTCCAACTGAGTCGTCGGTGCAGAGAATACTAGTCCAACTTCCTTGGTCATCTATGGGGTCCAAGTGTTTTGGGATGAGATACGGAAGATAGAGGGAGATACACGCAATACAAACAATAGTTTTGAAGAAACAGAATTTATTTTGTGGCTGTCGGAAAAACATCAAACAAATGACATCTCACAAATTGTCGCATCTAATGTAAGTATATAATAGGGGTTTTGGTCATCTAAGGGTCAAATAATTCTTCAGATTCTTCAAGTTCTTCAAGTCTTCGGAGTCTTCAACTATTGTAGCATCAACTCTTCTAATGCACGGTGAAATCCTCTTTACTCTGAAATGGTCATCGATTGTCCGATATCTTGTCCTTCTTGGAGCGACTTCAGTTGATCCTCCGTGTGGTCAAAAGGGAAAGGGGTATATTCTAACTATTTGAGGTAGGAGAGGATATTTGATAAAATCAGAAAAGATGAGAAGTAATGGATTCTTTTGAAAATAAAATTTTAGAGATTTCCTGTCATAGGAGCTTTCCAATTTCTAGGGTCACGTCCTACAGTCAACATGTGCTCTGATACCATATCTGTAGCGACCCGACCTCAGACGGTCAAGTCTCTGTGTATCTGTGCCATCCCTGGATCAGTATGCTGGCACACACAGTACATCAATGTATATATCAAAGTGCACTCACATGCATAAATAACGTAAAACTGGTATATACCTCATAATTCTCAGCGGAAACAAACAATCGGGTGTGGAGTCCCATCAACGCCATCGGCAGGTTGAGTGTAGACCATAACCCAATCAAGGAAACTCACTCGTCATATAAAATCATGTAACATGATACGTTGCAGCCGTGTAGGTCAGTACATTGAATGTACTCGCAAGATCACTGTAAGAAAAATAGATGATAAACTATACTACATGCAATATGGCTTTGTGGCTCTGGGTCTGAGTTTTTTTGTATAAAAGCCTGTTTTATTTTTCCCTACATCAAAGGAACATCAGGAGTCTGTACTACGAAGTTTTCTATCATGACATGGTTCCGCCAACCGATGTCTCATAGCCCAAAATCATCATAAGTTGCCCACAATTAAATTATCAGTCTGGCGTTGAGAGTTCCGAGATAGATCCAAGTCCAGAGGCTCAAGTTGTCCGTAACCGGGGACACGGCTAATTGATTAGGTTTTAACCCTGTGCAGAGGTTTGTACACTTTACCCGCAAGATTCGATCCCTCTCTTTACATTCTCGCACTTTAGGGTGTTTGAGAACAAGATGACCGAAACATGGTCTTCCGAAGAGTTCCTCTGACCACTGTCCGGTGCTTCCAATCCTACCGTGGTTCTACATCTACTAGCACCGTCCCAGCCAGAGTCACCACTAAGGTCAACCAAGCCAGAGCCCATAGTGACTTGCGGTTGCACAGGTAAGCTTCCGGGCATGAAGTATTCTTCCGTCTCTTTGAGTTTGGGTGAAGCTTTCCGCAAGATGTCATGGCGCTTCTCCATGCATCCCGGCCATCCACTGGTTCCTCCAGGATGCCCGTCAACTGTCCTTCACCCAGTAGTGTGTATTGAATTCTTGTCTCAAGTCTCGAAATCTTGAGGCCTTGGAGTCCTGAAGATGCACTCCTTGCCGATGCCATCATGAAGTTGTCGCCATTGACGTAGAGTCCTCCTTCTTCACACCACTCTCGTGCACTCATACCAAACCTCCTCTACTATAGCGTAACATTAAAACTATATAACATCCCGGGCTTGGTAACAAGGAGATGGGTTTCTACCTCATGCATTCTACTCAACTACAAGATTCAATAACACTATTGGAGGGATTGTTGAAAGGGTCCTACTACATGCAAATAAAACATAGGTATGGAAAACATGGTCAAAGTGAACTTGCCTGGTATTACTTGATGAAGATAATAATGCTCTCGGAATCTTTGATAAACTATACGTCACTCCGAGAAAATCTATATAGTCAAACATTTTACTCACATAAGTAATAATCCTAGCAAACAATACTAGCAATCAAAATTAACAACCAAAAAGCAATAAATAAAACAATAATGAAGTCAAAGAAAACCAAATAGAATTCCAAAAAAAACTTCAAGAAAGCAAGGGAGAAACCAACTCACACAATAACAGACAATACTCTCGTAGCAACACCAAATTACTCTAACAATTTTTTTCTACAACAAAGAAAATATAATTCTAATGAAACAATAGAAAATAATTTACTAAATCATTCACTAGCAAAAAGAACTAGTATAAAAACTATTATAACTATCTAGTTAACACTAGAACAACTATAACAACTAGAAAACACTAAGCCAATAGTAAACAATAATAAAATAATTTATGAAAACTTATTTCACTCCTAATAACAGAACCAATAACAACATATATTGAAGTGACAAAAAGAAATACATTAAAACTAATAAAACTATTTTTATCAACTACCACTATGAACTAAACAAACAAATACTAAAACAGTAGCTAAACACTAATAAGTAACTACATAAATTTATCTACTGTAGTCTAACAGAAACATATGACAACATGTAAAAATCTACAAAAATAATTAACTAAAAATAATTACAAACACTAATTATATGACTAAAACAACTACATAAGCAAAACAGTACTGTTTTTGCAATAAACCTAATTAAAATAAACTAAAAATAAATAACTATAAGCTACTGGATAGACAAAACAATAACAAAACATTAGCAAAAAGAATCAATCAAAAATATTTTATAAAACTCAAAATATGACCAAAATAGTGATTTGAACAAATTCATGCAAACTCAAATTTAAACTAGTAAAATTTGAAATCCAATTGCACTAACAGAAGATTCAAGAAATTTTGAATCTAATGCAAAAAGAATCACTCAATTTGGATCTAAAACATAAAAGATATTGAATATCTAAGATTGAAACTTTTCTGTTTTTAACAACAGAAACGAAAATACACCAACAAAAAAACGGACAAGTGCTATGCGTCAGGCTGCTATTGGGCTAAACGGTGGGCGATCTGTACCTATATTGCGCTCGGTCGAAACTTAACAAAAACATGCATGCACGTTTAATAAAAAGAAACCGGCGAACCGGTTTGATCTAACCCGTAACTAAACCGTAAATAAAACCGATCCATTTAATAAAAACCTAACTATTCACCGCAATCTAATCTACAACGTCGTAGGGAGATCGGACGGTCGAGGGCTTACCGTGGCGGTGGAAGAGCTCCGGCGAGGTTGTCATCGGCGGTGGCAGCTCGGGGATGACGCGGGCGAGACCTCCGGTGGTACTCGGCGACGGGGAAGGCGACGGGCGGACGCGGCGCGTCGCTGCAGTCTCGATGCTGATGGAGTTCATCTCCAGGGAGGTCCGAGGTGAGCTAGGCGAGCTTGGTGGGCTTCGGCTCCGGCGGTGGGCACCGGTGGTGTTGCGAAGCAAGGGCTCCAGTGCTCCTCGAGCTCCGGGAAATGGTCGACGCGGTGCAAAAGGTCGAGGGAAGGCCGTGGGTGAGCTTTGGAGGTGATGGGGAGGTGTGAGGTGCTTGGGTGGGCGGCAATGGCGGCGGTGGCCGAGGTGAGCTCCGGCGAGCGATTACGGCGTGAACAGAGGGGTTTGGGACTGCTTTCGGGGCGAAAACAGACGAGGGTGGGCAACTTATATAGGGCGTGGGGTTCTTGGAAGAGGGGCGGATCGGGGATCGCGATCCCGAGATCTCCGGGATTCCGGCGGCAGTTGAACGCGCTCTGGTGCGTCGTTGCGTGCAGAGGAAGAAGAAGAGGGGTGGGGCCCGACGTCAGTGACCGCGGGAGGGAGCGAGGTGGAATGGGCGACCGAGCGGAGAGGGACTCGGTGCAAGCTGCGCGCTACAGGGCTGCGCGAAGAGAGATAGCAAGGGAGATGGGCCACGGCGTTAGTGGGCTTTGGCCAAAAAAACAAAACTTTTCTTTTACATAAAGATAGAGAAAGAAAAAATGAAATAAATAAAAGAAATAAAAGTTTACCTATGCATATTATATATCAAAATGTTCATAAAAGGAAATCCTAAAACATGAACTGTTTCTCAGAGACAAATAAAATACACAGCAATTCAAAAATAGTCAAGCAGTGTTGTTGTTGCAATAAACTACAATGAAACTCATTTTTTAAAATAACAGAATCATTTTACCCTAATTTCCATATATTTTAGTTTTGGAGAAAAATAATTTGAATAAAACCAAATAACTCCAAATTGAATGTGGGTTTCAAAATACCTTCAAAGGGACTTTAATTTGATTCCTTTAAACTTCCAACTCATATTTCATATAATTTGAAGAAGTCATTTTATCTTCTCTCATGAAAATCATTGAGTTGCATAAAGTTTGTGAATTTGAATTTTTTTCAAATGGAATTCAAATCCCTTTTCATTTCTTTAAATGGAAGAACTCATATGATCTTCACTCTAGGACTTTGCATTTGAGAAGAATTTGAATTCATGGAGATCAGAATGCAAAGTGAAAAGTTTGGGAAAGTCATTTCATTCCCTCTCATTCAACTTTCAAAAAAGTTTCAAATTCCACTCAATTTCACACAACAATCAAAGAAACAATCATAAATATTTATTTAACATAACATTCCAAAATTTAGAATTTTGGGATGTTACAAACCTACCACACTTAAAATGAATCACGCCCTCGAGATTCGAAGAGGTTAGCAAGAAAAAGTTAGGGTTTGGAGGTCTTCCAGCAAATCCATCGACCAGAGAGGTCTGGGGTGCTACCACACTTAAAAGCAAGGCTATGGTTCTGACAAAATTCATGTGCTCCATCCTTTGGGTTAACGGTGCCGGTCTTCTCATATTCTCTGGAATAACTCTTTCACTGGTGCTCTTCCGGTCGGGGCATGACCTTTTTCTCAGAATTTTGTGTCCCCTCAATCTTGGTGAGGTTCTTCCGAAAAGTGGGTATTCATATCTGACATGTCTGTTGTCAATACTAAGGAACTATCGGATCCTCCCAGCGGTCAACAATTTATGGCTTCTCCTGCAGGAAAATGGCTGGGGTTGAATCTCACCGTATATCCTACAATAGGCAACGGTTGCCTATACAGGGGTCCATCGTTCTACCATCCTATGGTTTAAACAAGGTTCGGTATTGTCGTCTCTCTACTATGGGTAAGTCACTCAGATTTACCATTCCAAATAACAAGAGCGAATGATACGAGTAAGTCGATATGGTGATCAATCCATTCCGCACCCAAATCATTACCCTGTATAAGGTTTAGCGAATCTCGCATTTCTAACACTCGGTCATTCTAGTAAGCATTGCAGAATTTCCCTTGTCCTCGAACTAGGTTCGGGTAAATCCATTATTTCTGCAAGCTGAGCAAAACATCTATCGTTCTTCATGACTCTCATGTTTTTGTGTATCCTCCTAGTAAACATATGTTGATTGAATCACCGATTCTTCCAAATTTCTTCCTTCATCAAGGTTACGTCTGTTCCTTTTCAAATCCTGGTCCTGTTGGTTATGGCCCACTTCAACACTTGTACAAGTTTAACTCATCCTTGGAGTAATTCTTGTTCCATATTACACCTCCTTTAAATGGGAAAACTTTGTTCTTGCCACTCTAGTTTTTGCCAACTTTGCTTATGCCACTCTAGAATTTGACATCTCACTTTTGCTAGTCTTAGCTTTTGACAATACATCACAAATGCCATTCCGTGGCAAAAACGATAATTTTTCATTTCACTTTTGCCACTCTCAGCTTTTGACCTGTATCACAATTGCCACTCTAAATTTTTTGCTTTTGCCACAGAATGGCAAAAGTGATATATTGTCAAAATCTAAGAGTGGCAAAAGTGAAATGTCAAATTCTAGAGTAGCATAAGCAAAGTTGGAAAAAACTAGAGTGGCAAAAACAAAGTTTTCCCCCTTTAAATCCAATAGTACTCCATTTCTTAATAACCATCGTATCAAAAGAAAAACTCCAACTTTTTTTCTCCAAACTCCAATCTATGGGACATATTTCCTTTTCCATTGGCCGGATGTTCTTACAGGGTACTACCACCATTGAAATGCACAAATTCTTCCATGGACCATATTTCTCATATCCTCGAAAATGGTCAACATCTCTGTTCATAGAGTAAAAACTCATATAATACGACGTGTGAAATCATAACACATTAAATTTATTGATTCATGGTTTCATTACAATCTCTGAAACTCTCATTACATAAATTCAACTCCATATACTCATGAAAAATAAATGTGCTTCCTACTACACTTATTATGAATACCAAAATCTCAACTACTCAGCTCCAACTTTCATCTTGTCAGGGCATTAGCTAGCATAATTTCCTGCTTCCTTGCAACGAAAACAAATAATTTCTGATAAGTCTTTGGGCTTCTCGGGGATGGTGTCTGTTCTCGGGTTCTTGGTTTCTTCTTTGGACACTTATTGGCATAGTGGCCTAAGATCTTGCACTTGAAACATGTGATATAACTCAGGTCCTTCTCTGCAGAAATTGGGTTGTTCTGGGGATACCTTCGTTTTCTCTTCCTGGGCTTTTCCGTAATGATCAAAGCTTCTATTCCCTGATGGTCAAACTTCACTTCTACTGTCGGGAAATCTCTCAGATACTCTTCTCATTCCTTTGTGCAATACCGTGAAAAATATCCTTCTTCTCCACATGAATAGCAGACATGAACGTAAAATCTATTTAGGCCTTCACCATAAGGGTCTCCAATAACTTCCTTCATCGCGAGTTCTTTTGAATTTTCCCTCAGGGTTTCTTTCATGGCTTCTTTCTTCTGCTTGGTAATTTTCTTGTACCTTGGGGTAAATGTGACACTGACCAGGGTAGTGTGCAGTTCCTTCACACAGGAAACAACTAACTTGCCCAGTCGGGCACTCTTCGGCTGGGTGATTCTCCTCGCAATGAGGGCATACATCCTTGTGTTCCTCTTGGATGTGTCCTATTTCTCCACATATCTTGCATGCACAAGTTTGCTTCATCGGGTTATCACGGTGCTTCCGGATGAGACGTGATCTCATCAGAGTCTTCTTGAATTCCTCCCTAGTTCTTGCTCCATTACAACCTTGTATGGCTTGATGCATTTTCCACCAGAATGCAGCACTTTCTGTAAAGTAATGAAGTGCGTATTGAACCTCATACTTCCTTGCAATCAATTTTTTCTGAAGTGATCCTCCATGTTTTTAATCCATAGCTCTGCCTCCAACTGAGTCATCAGTGTAGAGAATACTAGTCCAACTTCCTTGGTCATCTATGGGGTCCAAGTGTTTTGGGTTGAGATACGGAAGATAGAGGGAGATACACGCAATACAAACAATAGTTTTGAAGAAACAGGATTTATTTTGTGGCTGTCGGAAAAACATCAAACAAATGACATCTCACAAATCGTCGCATCTAACGTAAGTATATAATAGGGGTTTTGGTCATCTAAGGGTCAAATAATTCTTCAGATTCTTCAAGTTCTTCAAGTCTTCGGAGTCTTCAACTGTTGTAGCATCAACTCTTCTAATGCATGGTGAAATCCTCTTTACTCTGAAATGGTCATCGATTGTCCGATATCTTGTCCTTCTTGGAGCGGCTTCAGTTGATCCTCCGTGTGGTCAAAAGGAAAGGGGTATATTCTAACTATTTGAGGTAGGAGAGGATATTTTTTAAAATCAGAAAAGATGAGAAGTAATGGATTCTTTTGAAAATAAAATTTTAGATATTTCCTGTCCTAGGAGCTTTCCAATTTCTAGGGTCACGTCCTACAGTCAACATGTGCTCTGATACCATATTTGTAGCGACCCGACCTCAGACGTTCAAGTCTCTGTGTATCTGTGCCATCCCTGGATTAGTATGCTGGCACACACAGTACATCAATGTATATATCAAAGTGCAATCACATGTATAAATAACGTAAAACTGATATATAACTCATAATTCTCAGCGGAAACAAACAATCGGGTGCGGAGTCCCATCAACGCCATCGGCAGGTTGAGTGTAGATTGTAACCCAATCAAGGAAACTCACTCGTCATATAAAATCCTGTAACATGATACATTGCAGCCATGTAGGTCAGTACATTGAATGTACCGGCAAGATCACTGTAAGAAAAATAGATGATAAACTATACTACATGCAATATGGCTTTGTGGCTCTGGGTTTTAGTTTTTTTGCATAAAAACTGGTTTTATTTTTCCCTACATCAAAGGAACATCAGGAGTCTGTACTATGAAGTTTTCTATCATGACATGGTTCCACCAACCGATGTCTCATAGCCCAAAATCATCATAAGTTGCCCACAATTAAATTATCAGTCCGGTGTTGAGAGTTCCGAGATAGATCCAAGTCCAGAGGCTCAAGTTGTCCGTAACTGGGGACACGGCTAATAGATTAGGTTTTAACCCTCTACAGAGGTTTGTACACTTTACCCGCAAGATTCGATCCCTCCCTTTACATTCTCGCACTTCAGGGTGTTTGAGAACAAGATGACCGAAACATGGTCTTCTGAAGAGTTCCTCTGACCACTGTCTGGTGCTCATCCAATCCTACTATGGTTCTACATCTGCTAGCACCGTCCGAGCCAGAGTCACCACTAAGGTCAACCAAGCCAGAGCCCATAGTGACTTGCGGTTGCAGAGGTAAGCTTTTGGGCATGAAGTATTCTTCCGTCTCTTTGAGTCTGGGTGAAGCTTTCCGCAAGATGTCATGGCGCTTCTCCATGCATCCCAGCCATCCACTGGTTCCTCCAAGGTGCCCATCAACCGTCCTTCACCCAGAAGTGTGTATTGAATTCTTGTCTCGAGTCTCGAAATCTTGAGGCCTTGGAGTCCTGAAGATGCAGTCCTTGCCGATGCCATCATGAAGTTGTCGCCATTGACATAGAGTCCTCCTTCTTCACACCACTCTCGTGCACTCATACCAAACCCCGTCTACTATACCGTAGCATTAAAATTATATAACGCTCCGGGCTTGGTAACAGGGAGATGGGTTTCTACCTCATGCATTCTACTCAACTACAAGATTCGATAACAATACTGGAGGGATTGTCGAAAGGATGCTACTACATGCAAATAAAACATAGGTATGGAAAACATGGTCAAAGTGAACTTGCCTGGTATTACTTGATGAAGATAATAACGCTCTCAGAATCTTTGATAAACTATTCGTCACTCCGAGAAAATCTATATAGTCAAACATTATACTCAGATAAGTAATAATCCTAGCAAACAATACTAGCAATCAAAATTAACAACCAAAAAGCAATAAATGAAAAAAATAATGAAGTCAAAGAAAACCAAATAGAATTCGAAAAAAACTTCAAGAAAGCAAGGGAGAAACCAACTCACACAATAAGAGACAATACTCTCGTAGCAACACCAAATTACTCTAACAATTTGTTTCTACAACAAAGAAAATATAATTCTAATGAAACAACAGAAAATAATTTACTAAAGCATTCACTAGGAAAAAGAACTAGTATAAAAACTATTATAACTATCTAGTTAACACTAGAACAACTATAACAACTAGAAAACACTAAGCCAATAGTAAACAATACTAAAATAATTTATGAAAACTTATTTCACTCCTAAATAACAGAACCAATAACGACATATATTGAAGTGGCAAAAAGAAATACATTAAAACTAATAAAACTATTTTTATCAACTACCACTATGAACTACACAAACAAATACTAAAACAGTAGCTAAACACTAATAAATAACTACAAAAATTTATCTACTGTAGTCTAACAGAAATATATGACAACGTGTAAAAATATACAAAAAAATTAACTAAAAATAATTAAAAACACTAATTATATGACTAAAACAACTACATAAGCAAAACAGTACTATTTTCGCAATTAACCTAATTAAAACAAACTAAAAATAAATAACTATAAGCTACTGGATAGACAAAACAATAACAAAACAGTAGCTAAAAGAATCAATCAAAAATATTTTATAAAACTCAAAATATGACCAAAATAGTGATTTGAACAAATTCATGCAATCTCAAATTTAAACCACTAAAATTTGAAATCCAATTGCACTAACAGAAGACTCAAGAAATTTTGAATCTAATGCAAAAAGAATCACTCAATTTGGATCTAAAACATAAAAGATATTGAAGATCTAAGATTGAAACTTTTCTGTTTTTAAAAACAGAAACGAAAATACACCAATAAAAAAATCGGACAAGTGCTACGCGTCAGGCTGCTATTGGGCTAAACGGTGGGCGATCTGTACCTATATTGCGCTCGGCCGAAACTTAACAAAAACATGCATGCACGTTTAATAAAAAGAAACCGGCGAACCGGTTTGATCTAACCCGTAACTAAACCGTAAATAAAACCGATCTATTTAATAAAAACCTAACTGTTCACCGCAATCTAATCTACAACGTCGTAGGGAGATCGGACGGTTGAGGGCTTACCGCGGCGGTGGAAGAGCTCCGGCGAGGTTGTCGTCGGCGGTGGCAGCTCGGGGATGATGCGGGCGAGGCCTCCGGTGGTCCTCAGCGACGGGGAAGGCGACGGGCGGACGCGGTGCGTCGCTGCGGTCTCGATGCTGATGGAGTTCATCTCTAGGGAGGTCCGAGGTGAGCTAGGCGAGCTTGGCGGGCTTCGGCTCCGGTGGTGGGCACCGTTGGTGTTGCGGAGCAAGGGCTCCAGTGCTCCTCGAGCTCCGGGAAATGGTCGAGCGACGCAAAAGGTCGAGGGAAGGCCGTGGGTGAGCTTTGGAGGTGATGGGGAGGTGTGAGGTGCTTGGGTGGGCGGCAATGGCGGCGGTGGCCGAGGTGAGCTCGGGCGAGCGATTAGGGCGTGAACAGAGGGGTTTGGGACAACTTTCAGGGCGGAAACGGACGAGGGTGGGCAACTTATATAGGGCGTGGGGTTCTTGGAGGAGGGGCGGATTGGGGATCGCGATCCCGAGATCTCCGGGATTCCGGTGGCGATTGAACGCGCTCTGGTGCATCGTTGCGTGCAGAGGAAGAAGAAGAGGGGTGGGGCCCGTCGTCAGTGACCGCGGAAGGGAGCAAGGTGGAACGGGCGACCGAGCGGAGAGGGACTCGGCGCAAGCTGCGCGCTACTGGGCTGCGCGAAGAGAGATAGCAAGGGAGATGGGCCACGGCGTTAGTGGGCTTCTGCCAAAAAAACATAACTTTTCTTTCAAATAAAGACAGAGAAACAAAAATATGAAATAAATAAAAGAAATAAAAGTTTACCTAGGCATATTATATATCAAAATGTTCATAAAAGGAAATCCTAAAACATGAACTGTTTCTCAGAGACAAATAAAATACACAGCAATTCAAAAATAGTCAAGCAGTGCTTTGTTGCAATAAACTACAATGAAACTCATTTTTGAAAATAACAGAATCATTTTACCCTAATTTCCATATATTTTGGTTTTGGAGAAAAATAATTTGAATAAAACCAAATAACTCCAAATTGAATGTGGGTTTCAAAATACCTTCAAAGGGACTTTAATTTCATTCCTTTAAACTTCCAACTCATATTTCATATAATTTGAAGAAGTCATTTTATCTTCTCTCATGAAAATCATTGAGTTGCATAAAGTTTGTGAATTTGAAATATTTTCAAATGGAATTCAAATCCTTTCAAATCCCTTTTCATTTCTTTAAATGGAAGAAGTCATATCATCTTCACTCTACGATTTTTCATTTGAGAAGAATTTGAATTCATGGAGATCAAAATGCAAAGTGAAAAGTTTGGGAAAGTCATTTCATTCCCTCTCATTCAACTTTCAAAAAAGTTTCAAATTCCACTCAATTTCACACAATCAGTCACACAACAATCAAACAAACAATCATAAATATTTATTTAACATAACATTCCAAAATTTAGAATTTTGCGATGTTACACACCATCTCAGATGGGGTTCACCACCTCCATAGGTGCCTCTCCGATGATGCATGAGTAGTTCTTTGTAGACCTTCGGGTCTGTACTTAGTAGCTAGATGGCTGCCTCTCTCTCTGTATCTGTCTCTCTCTCTTGATTCTCAATACAATGGTCTCTCTTGATTCTGTTTTATTTGTGTTGTGTTCTTATTTTGATTGCTCTATGGTTTTCTTTGCTGAGTTTTTGCCATAGAAAAGTTGGAATACAGTAGATATAATGCAAGAACAAAATATGAATTGATTTTATACAACACTTATAGTACTGATTTATTATTTTATACTAACGAATCTCACGAAGGTTTTTGTTGAGTTTTGTGTGATTGAAGTTTTCAAGTTTTGGGTTATCTTATGATGGATGAAGGAATAAGGAGTATAAGAGCCTAAGCTTGGGGATGCCCCGGCATCCCAAGCTATTATCCAAACATCAGCAACAAACTAAGCTTGGGGATGCCCCGAGTGGCATCCCCTCTTTCTTCTAACAACCATCGGGTATTTTACTCAAAGATATATTTTTATTCGTCACATACTATGTGTTTTGCTTGGAGCGTCTTGTATGATATGAGTCTTTGCTTGTTTTATTTTTTTGTTTTAAGTCTTGATCCCTTGCTGGACACACCTATTTGGGAGAGCCAAAATTATGTCATGACTTGTTAGAATTGCTATCTATGCTTCACTTAAATTTTTATGACCTATGGACTTGCTCTAGTGCTTCACTTATATATTTTTTAGCATGGTGTGTGAGGGAGTCCTGGATTAGGGGGTCTCCAGACAGCCGGACTATATTCTTTGGCTAGACTGTTAGACTACGAAGATACAAGATTGAAGACTTTGTCTCGTGTCCGGATGGGACTCTACTTGGCGTGGAAGGCAAGCTAGGCAATACGGATATGCATATCTCCTCCTTTGTAACCGACCTTGTGTAACCCTAGCCCTCTTCGGTGTCTATATAAACCGGAGGGTTTTAGTCCATAGGACAACACATAATCATACCATAGGCTAGCTTCTAGGGTTTAGCCTCTCTGATCTCGTGGTAGATCTACTCTTGTACTACCCATATCATCAATATTAATCAAGCAGGACATAGGGTTTTACCTCCATCAAGAGGGCCCGAACCTGGGTAAAACTTCGTGTCCCCTGCCTCATGTTACCATCCGCCTAGACGCACAATTTGGGACCCCCTACCCGAGATCTGCCGGTTTTGACACCGACATTGGTGCTTTAATTGAGAGTTCCTCTGTGTCGTCGCCGTTAGGCTTGATGGCCCCTTCTATCATCGATAGCGATGCAGTCCAAGGTGAGACTTTCCTCCCCGGACAGATTTTTGTATTCGGCGGCTTCGCACTGCGGGCCAATTCGCTTGGCCATCTGGAGCAGATTAAAAGCTACGCCCCTGGCCATCAAGTCAGGTTCGGAAGCTTAAACTACACGGCCGATATCCGCGGAGACTTGATCTTCGACGGATTCAAGTCTCTGCCTTGTGCGTCATGCGATCACGATGAGTACGATTTAGCTCTACCATCAGACAGTGTTCAGGGGATTGCACCGGTAGCCGCTCCAACCCTTAATTCGGAGCCATTTGCGCCTTCCATGGACGGGTGGATGGACCCCACCATGGAGGCCTTACCCTCAGCAACGGTCGAGCCGAACATCGACCTTACCCTGCACGAGAGCCGTGTTGCTAAACTGCCGGATCCTTCTCCGGCCACTCTGAACCGCCTGCGCCCGTTCCTAGCGAATCCGATTGGGCACCGATCATGGAGTTTACCTCCGCGGATATTTTTCAGCACTCGCCCCTTGGCGACATACTAAACTCATTAAGGTCTCTCTCCTTGTCAGGAGAATACTGGCCGAACTATGTCCGGCAGGATTGGGATGCGGATAAAATTCACCGCCCACCCACCACCCACTTAGTAGCCACTATCAACGACCTAACCAACATGCTCGACTTCGACTCCGAAGACATCGACGGTATGGACGACGATGCAGGAGACGAACAGGAACCACTGCCCACAGGGCACTGGACGCCCACTTCATCACATGACGTATACATGATGGACACACCAAAAGAAAACGACGACGAGGAACAGAAGGACGCAACGAAGGGTTGTCCCCTCGAGAAGCATTCAAAGCGGCGGCGTAAGCGCTGCTCCAAATCCTGCCTCGGTAGAAACAACGATCATACAGACCCAGCGTTAGAGCAGGGTGAACCATCGTCGGACCATGGCAACACGGAGAATCAAACCAAAAAACCTGATTCTGTCAAAGATAATAGTCTGGACGACATCACACCGAATAGACACCCGGAGCAACAGAATGCCCGTCAAAGGCTCGTTGCCACTGCGAGGAGTCTAAAAAAGCAGAAGCAAAGGCTCAAGGCTGCGCAAGACACACTTAAAATCAGATGGAGTAAAGTACTCAACACAGCAGCGAAGTACGGCGGTAATTGCCCCACCAAGAGCTACCCGAAGCGGAAGTTGCTACCTGAATTCGATGAGGAGGCCTTAGATCCCCCGCAACCAAAAATTAAAATGGCCACCTAGTCGGACAGACGACCTCACGGCCAACATAGAGCGGCAAACAACGCCGCACATAAGCCAATACGCGATCCACGCGAGGACTCGCATCAAAAGGACGGCGCAACCAGATCCATCTACGGACCACGCAAGCGCGCTCCAGCATACAACGCAACACAACAAACATCCGAACAATGTGGTACACCCAGATACAGGGGTGCCGCACACCCCCTATGTTTCACCGATGAGGTGCTGGACCATGAATTTCCAGAGGGATTCAAACCCGTAAACATAGAGGCATACGACGGAACAACATACCCTGGGGTCTGGATTGAGGACTATATCCTCCATATCCATATGGCTCGAGGAGATGATCTCCACACCATCAAGTACTTACCCCTCAAGCTCAAAGGGCCAGCTCGGCACTGGCTTAAAAGCCTCCCGGAAAACTCCATTGGAAGCTGGGAAGAGCTCGAAGACGCTTTTCCGGCAAATTTTCAAGGGACTTATGTCCGACCTCCGGATGCGGGCGATTTGAGTCATATAACTCAACAGCCTGGAGAGTCAGCCCGAAAGCTTTGGAACAGGTTTCTTACTAAAAAGAACCAAATAGTCGACTGTCCGGACGACAAAGCCTTGGCAGCTTTTAAGCATAGCGTCCACGACGAATGGCTTGCCAGACACCTCGGCCAAGAAAAGCCAAGAACAATGGCAGCATTAACAAGCCTCATGACCCGCTTTTGCGTGGGTGAGGACAGCTGGCTAGCCAGATGCAGCACCAGCAACCCAAGTACATCTGAAGTTAGAGATGAAAACGGGAAATCACGACGCAGCAAAAATAATAAGCGCCGGAATAAAGAAGATAGCCCGAAGAGCACTGCGGTAAACGCCGGATTCAGAAGCTCTCGGCCAGGTCAGCAAAAGCCGCCCTCTAAAGGTGCCAGAGAAGAACTGTCCAGCTTAAATAAAATACTGGACCAAATATGTCAGATCCATAGCACCGCTGGTAAACCCGCTAATCACACCCACAGAGAATGTTGGGTTTTCAAGCAGTCTGGCAAGCTCAACGCCGTACACTGGTGAACAAAAGAAATTTCCACCAGAAGTCAAAACAGTAAACGTGTTACATGTTATCAAGGGGAGAAACAAAGCGGCACTCCCAGAGAAATATGCCCAAGGGCCTATCACCGCGGAGTCTTGCCACTGGTCGTCTCAACCGATCACCTTTGACCATCGGGATTACTCAGCAAGTATCCGGCGTGCAGGACGGGCTGCCTTGGTATTAGACCCAATAATTGACGGATACTGCTTCACACGAGTCCTGATGGACGGTGGCAGCAGTCTAAACCTGATATATCAGGACACAATCCGCAAAATGGGGATAAACCCAATGAAAATTTGCCTCAGCAATACTACCGTTAAAGGAGTAACGTCAGGCCCAGGGGCTCATTGCACGGGCTCCCTGCTACTAGAAGTTATATTCGGCTTCCCTGATAACTTCCGTAGCGAAAATTTAACCTTCCACATTGCTCCGTTCCAAAGTGGCTATCAAGCACTACTTGGACGGGAAGCTTTCGCTCGCTTTAATGCAATACCACATTACGCTTCCCTCACGCTTAAGATGCTCGGTCCACGTGGCATCATTACAGTAAATGGAAATATTGAGCGATCCCTGCGCACCGAGGAGGGTGCGGCTGCCTCGGCAGCCGCACACTAAAACGGCCTCACCAACTAAAGTATTCAATAGGTCGTCAAGACCACGGACACGGTTAGACGAGTCCGGCGTAGCTATATGTAATTCGTACAGGATTGATGGCCACACCCGTATCACAAATACAAGGGGCTCAACGCGCGCACAAGTGGCAATTTTTACTCATCTTGATATTTACATGGTTTCTTTAAAACCTACCTTTTTGCACGACAACTTTTCACCTAAGTTCCTCTCTTTTACAGATGACCACCGTGCTACACCCGTCCAGGATACGGCACAACGGAGACACAGGCGCAGACGTGCAGCAGGGACTCATCCCAAGGATTCTTTTTAGATTAAGACCCTGCGTCAACCTTTTTCACTGTCTCTTGTTGATACACATCCCTCGGATTCTTAGTATAATTGAGAAGGATGCTGGCGTCTTGGCATGTGGCCACGTCAGAATAATGCACGTACCTGGACACCAGGGGCTTCTTACAAAGGGCACTGTTTAGGCCCAGTTTATACCATAAAGACCGAATACCTTAGGGAGTGTTCGGCGTCGCGAGTTTGGCCTTATATGCATCAGCTCCGAATCATGTCTTTGGTCAAATGTTGGGTTTGCCCGGCTCCTATGTTTTGGTACCTTACGTTCCGCTCTATCGGCTAAGGTAGCACTAGGAGAACTACTGCGATTGTGCCCCGGGTCATCCGGACGAGCGCCTCAGTAGAGAAAGCCGAAAACTGACTGTCATGATATAGCGTGAGACTGGTCAACCACTTGATGACCTATCGGAATGTTAGAATTCCTCCGCCTTAACGAAGGGCCGTTTCCCGGCCAGGCATGTACGCACCCCGAATTCGGGAGAGTGTGGAGCCACCAGGGGCTATATAGTAGCCCCACCATCAAACTCCTATGGCTAAGTGAAAGTGTTAAAGCATTATAGTCTGGTTGCCTCGTTCGTTGCGCTATCACCTCCTCGGTAGGGCCAAGACATTGGGTTAAGTGTGAACACACATCTTCTGCAAACACCTCCGCATTATATGCGTGCGGGCTGAAGCCGACGATTGCAATCTTTCAGGTTATACACATGTATACATAAACGGCCGCACAGGAGGCATCGTATTACTTTCAGGCAAAAGTATAAACACAGCCCTAATAAATTTCATAAAAACATTGTGTTTACAATGGGAATACATGTCACTCAAACATAATATTCTTCGAGTACTGGGCCTCTATCAAACGAGCACCCTCGAGAACCTCTTCGAAATAGTGCTCGGCATCCACTCGGCCTATGGCCGAACCTTGCGCCGCAACAGTGGTAGCATCCATCTCCGCCCAGTATGCTTTAACACGGGCAAGGGCCATCCGCGAGCCTTCTATGCACGCCAACCTCTTCATCGCATTGATGCGCGGCATCGCACCAAGGAACTGCTGCACTAAGCTGAAATAGTTGTTCGGCTTCGGCTTCTCCGGCCACAGTTGATCCACGACAGACCTCATGGCGAGTCTGGATAACCTATTGAGTTAGGCCCATTTGGCTAGCTGATCAGTCAATGGAAGCGGACGCTCTGGAACGTTAAATTGCGACCAGAACAGCTTCTCCACTTCATGATCTGTTTGATCTCGGAAGTATTTGGCTGCATCGACAACGCTCGCCACCAAGTCCATATATGCGTCTGCCGAACTCCACAGCCGATCCAGAGGGGCATACCATGGATCTCCGAACTTCCTCCGCAGCATAAAGGGCTTCCCAGCCGCACTATCCCCGGCTTCATGCAGCTCCTCCTTCTTCGCTCTCATAGCAGAGCGGGTGTCTTTGGTCGTCATCGTGGCCTTTTCAAGGTTCGTCGCCTTCACTTGGTTTTCTTGTTCAAGGAACTGGCAACGGTCGGCAGTGTCTTTTAACTTTACAGCCATCTTGGCCATTTTCTCTTTGCTCTCGCGATGCGCGGCCTTCTAGGCCCTCAACTCTTCGGCCACCTTCAAAGCAGCCGCATTACCCCTCCTTGCTTGTTCTTTGGCTTGGGCAAGTTCCCCCCGAAGGGTCTCCACGGTGGCAGCTCCATCTGCAGTCACAACATATTAAAGATACTGGCATCATGCTGCTCTTACTATGTGACATTCACCAGAAAGCAATACTTACCCTGTGCCTCGTCAAGCCGCTTGTTAACAAGATCGATGTCGGCATCTGCCGCATCCAGTTGCCGCTTTAGTTCGGCAAATTCATTAGTCCGGCTAGCCACCGGAGTTTCCACCACCTGCACATAAAGGCGGTTTGGTTACTACCTGGGACTACGATCCTCTGTTCTCCGCCGTTCTCGATGACAACCAGAGTCTCAGGGGCTACTATCTACACAGGGCACACCAAAAAATGTGTGGTACTATCAAAAAGTATCACGTACCTCAAAGCCTGTCAGTAGACTCATAAAGGCTTCATGCAATCCGCTTTCGGCCGACGAAATTCTTTCCACCACCGTACCCATTAACGTACGGTGTTCTTCTGAGATGGCCGCTCGCTCCAACGGCTCCCTCAGTACGTCCGACCGCATACCAGATGGTGACGGACTCTTTTGTTTTCTCTCTTCAAGAGCCGGACGCTTAGGACTTCGGGTGACTAAAGCATTATCTTCTGGCCTCGCCGGATCCGGAGAGGCCCTCCGTGACGACACTTCAAGGTCGCCCGCTTCTTGAGCGGGGGAGTCCGGAGGAGGCGTTTCGCTCTCCATCATCTCCGGAAGAAGATCCCCCGAAGACGAGCTCTGCTGAGAAGGGCTAAGATCCGAACTGCAAGATAAATGCTCTGGTTATTTTCCTCAGAGGTAAAGTAGTATATCCTCACTATTAAAGCACTTTTTGATTACTTACGGCTCATTAGAAGGCAGATCCCCGCGCGGACTTTGTGCGGCAATAGCACCCTCCAAGGCAGGACCCTCTGGTGGAGACTTCTTGTCCCGTTTGGAAACCTTGGTTTCCAGATCTTCAAGGGTAGTCCTCTTCCTTCCCCGGGGTGACAGAACGCCAGATCCCTCCCCTTGGTTATCCTCCCTCACAGAGGCGCCCGTTCCCTCGGTCGGAATGGGTAGCGGTGGAGGCCCGCTTTCTCCTCCTTTATTTCCCCCTTTATCTTCCTGTGAGGGCTCCGGGTAAGGTGCTAGCTCGAGCCTCTTTTCTAGTACCGGATTCTCCAAGCCTTCCGGAAGGGGGGCCGAACACCGGATCATCTCCGCCTTTGTTATCCAGTCCTGGTCAAAGAGCGATTTCTCAGAATAACATCATGATAAATGAAAGACGGTGTGTTCGGCTAGAGGATAGCTTACTTGGTCGGCGGTGCGGTTGCTGCTCAGGCCCACGTCCTCGGTAGTATCCGGACACTCTATCTGGGGTCCGAAGAATGATCTACACATCTCCTCGTGCGTCAGGCCGAGGAAATTCTAAATAGCGCGCGGTCCTTCTGGGTTGAACTCCCACATGCGAAGGGGCCGGCGTTTGCATGGCTGGATTCGTCGAACCAGCATGACTTGCATCACCATAATCAAACTAAAATCTCCTTCGAAGAGATCTTGAATGCGGCTCTGCAGTACAGGCACGTCCTTGGCTGGACCCCGGCTCAGCCCTCTACTAATCCATGACATCAGTTGTGGTGGAGGGCCTGAGCGGAAAGCAGGGGCAGCCGCCCACTTGGCACTTCTGGGAGCTGTGATGTAAAACCACTCCCGTTGCCATAATCCAGACACCTCTGAATAGAACCCTTTTGCCATGGAGCTCCAGCGATCTTGCTTATTAATGCGCCTCCGCACGCTACATGCTGCCCCTCGACCATCTTCGGCTTCACGTCAAAGGTCTTGAGCCACATGCCGAAGTGAGGGGTAATGTGGAGGAAAGCCTCACATACAACAATAAATGCTAAGATGTGGAGAAAGGAGTTCGGGGCTAGATCGTGGAAATCTAGCCCGTAATAAAACATCAGCCCCCTAACGAAGGGATCCAGAGTGAGGCCTGGACCTTGGAGGAAGTGGGAGATGAACACGACGTCTTCGTTGGGTTCAGGAGTAGGGACAACCTGCCCTCGGGCGGGTAGCCGATGCGAAACCTCGGCGGTCAGGTATCTGGCCTCCCTCAACTTCTTGATATCTTCTTCCGTAACGGAGGAGGGCATCCACCGACCTTGAAGGCTAGATCCGGACATGATTGAAGGTCCGGAGCACCTGACCTGGGCTTTGGGTGTTAGAACTCGAGGCGGGGGAAGGATTCGATTGAGCACGGGAGGGAAAAAGTAAAAGCCTTGTCCCTTTATAAAGAAGGTGAATATCAAGCGTCCTCTCCGTAGCCATTTGGGACTTGCCTATAATCTAGGTGTCCTAGATACGGTTGGGTTACCCACGACCGTATTGATGAGAATCCCATAATTAGGGGAACATGATCTCTGCTTTCACAAGACGTGTCAAGAAACCGCCTCGCGTTATGTGTGGAGCTGGTTGAAGAAACATGGTTCGAATAATTACCGGGCCATGGCATAATGTCGTGTTGCCGAAACGTGTCAGCAGATTAGATTTGTGGAAATATTATTCTCTCTACAGTGGTATGTGGAACTTATTTTGCAGGGTCGGACACTATCCTTGTGTTCAAATTCTTCCATGATGTATTCGGAGGAGGAACCCGCCTTGCAATGCCGAAGACAATATTGCGCGCCGGACTCATCGTCATTGAAGCCTGGTTCAGGGGCTACTGAGGGAGTCCTGGATTAGGGGGTCTCCGGACAGCCGGACTATATTCTTTAACTGGACTGTTAGACTACGAAGATACAAGATTGAAGACTTCGTATCGTGTCCGGATGGGACTCTACTTGGCGTGGAAGGCAAGCTAGGCAATACGGATATGCATATCTCCTCCTTTGTAACCGACCTTGTGTAACCCTAGCCCTCTCCGGTGTCTATATAAACCAGAGGGTTTTAGTCCATAGGACAACACACAATCATACCATAGGCTAGCTTCTAGGGTTAGCCTCTCTTATATCGTGGTAGACCTACTCTTGTACTACCCATATCATCAATATTAATCAAGCAGGACGTAGGGTTTTACCTCCATCAAGAGGGCCCGGACCTGGGTAAAACTTCGTGTCCCCTGCCTCCTGTTACCATCCGCCTAGACGCACAGTTCGGGACCCCCTACCCGAGATCCGCCGGTTTTGACACCGACAGTGTGTGTTAGTATTTTTGAAGAAATGCTCTCTTACTTCACTTAGATTTGTTTGAGAGTTAGTAAAATTTTCAAGGAATTCTCATGATCTTCACTTATATTTGTTTAAGCTTATGAAAAGTAACACATGAAAATTAGTCCCAAAGTGATAGATATCCAAGAAGGATATAATAAAAACTTTCATGAAGATCATTGGACAAAATAAACTTGATTCTTAGTAATAGTTTTGAGATATGATGATGTGATATGTGAGTCATCTTGATGAGTAATTATGCTTTAGTAAGAATATTGGTGTTAAGGTTTGTGACTCCCTATGCAAGCACGAAAGTCAATAGTCATGCAATGAAATTATATCCTACTTGTGGTGCATTATTCGGCGTTAGTTATGCTTAATGCTCACTTATGAGATTATTCGTTTCTTGGTTGGTTGCTTCTCAATCTTTTGCTAGCCTTCATTTTGCACTAAGTATGATCACTACTTGTGCATACAAAAACCTTTAACCCAGTTTTGCCACATGAGTCCACTATATCTACCTATATGCTGTATTCTTTTGCTGTTCTAAGCAAATTTGCATGTGCCATCTCTAATTTTCAAAAAATAAACTTCTATTTTGTGTGTTCGTTTCGCTCGCGGAGCGGTGAGGGGTGGCTAATATTTTCCATGCTAGATGTGTTATTCTCATGATGAGTGTTTATTCACTTGTCATTGCACGGGAGTAAGGCAAAGGTATTATGGATGCCCAGTCCCAAAATGAAAAAAAATGAATTTACTTTATGTTGTCAAATAATAAATTCCTTGAAAGTGTTGGTATGGAGGGCACCCGTGGATATGGTTAGCCATGGAAAGTGAAAGTATGGCGGAAAAAGGAATAAACTTTATTTTTTGTTTGGGAACCGCCTACGATATATCTAGCATGGAAAGTGTTGGGAACTCTAAGTTGTTTTCGTTGGTGGGATGGATACACCTCCCAAAATGTTTTTATCTCTAAGTTTTTGCTTTGAGCTCTGGCACCTCTACAAATCCCTACTTCCCTCTGCGAAGGGCCTTTCTTTTACTTTATGCAATTTTTATTTTTGAATTTGAGTCTCCTCTTCTCTTATAAAAGCACCAACTAGGAGGCAATATGATCGTACTTGAGTATTGGGTGTAGCTAATATGCGAGTGTGTTTCATGAATGGATTAATGGTTGAGCATGATGGGGTAGGGATAACTTATTTTAGCGTTGAGAATTTTGAAGACATGGTTGCTTGTTGATATGCTTGAGTATTTAAATTATCATGTCAAAACTAGACTACTTCTTTGAACAATATAAAAGTCCAAATGTCCATGCTATAAAGAGAAATATGATATGACATGTTAGGCAGCATTCCACATCAAAAATTCTATTTTTATCACTTCCCTACTCGAGGACGAGTAGGAGTTAAGCTTGGGGATGCTGATACGTATCCAACGTATCTATAATTTTTTATTGTTCCATGCTGTTATATTATCAATCTTGGATGTTTTATAATCATTTTATAGTCATTTTATATCATTTTTTGGTACTAACCTATTGACATAGTGCCAAGTGCCAGTTGATGTTTTTTCCGTGTTTTTTACATCGCAGAAAATCAATACCAAATGGAGTCCAAATGCCACAAAACTTTACAGAGATTTTTTTATGGGCCAGAAGGAACACAACGGGCCCTGGCTGCGCCTAGGGGGTGCCCCGAGGGGAGCACAACCCACCAGGGCGCGCCAGGAGGCCCAGGCGCACCCTGGTGGGTTGTGCCCACCTCAGGTGCCCCCGGACCGCCTCTTTGCTCTATAAATAACCGAATATTCCCAAAACCCTAGGGAAGTCGACGAAATATTCATCCAGTCGCCACAGAGTCTAGAACGACCAGATCCAATCTAGACACCATCTCGGATGGGGTTCACCACCTCCATTGGTGCCTCTCCGATGATGCGTGAGTAGTTCTTTGTAGACCTTCAGGTCCGTAGTTAGTAGCTAGATGGATTCCTCTCTGTCTCTCTCTCTCTCTTGATTCTCAATACAATGGTCGCTTGGAGATCCATATGATGTAACTCTTTTGCGGTGTGTTTGTTGGGATCCGATGAACTTTGAGTTTATGATCAGATCTATCTCTTTTTATATCCATGGAAGTATTTGAGTTTCTTTGATCTCTTTTATGCATGATTGCTTATAGCCTCGTATTTCTTCTCTGATATTTGGGTTTTGTTTGGCCAACTTGATCTATTTATCTTGCAATGGGAAGAGGTGCTTTGTAGTGGGTTCGATCTTACGGTGCTTGATCCCAGTGACAGAAGGGGAACCGACACGTATGTATCATTGCTACTAAGGATAAAACGATGGGGTCTATCTCAACATAGATAGAACTTGTCTACATCATATCATCGTTATTATTGCATTACTCCATTTCTCCATTAACTTAATACACTAGATGCATGCTGGATAGCGGTCGATGTGTGGAGTAATAGTAGTAGATGCAGGCAGGAGTCGGTCTACTAATCTTGGACGTGATGCCTATATAATGATCATTGCCCAGATATCGTCATGAGTATTTGAAGTTCTATCAATTGCCCAACAGTAATTTGTTCACCCACTGTTTGCTATTTTTCTCGAGAGAAGCCACTAGTGAAACCTACGGCCCCCGGGTCTCTTTCTCATATTATTTGCCTTTGCGGTCTATTTCCCTTTGCGTTTATTTTCAGATCTACTAAACCAAAAACCCAAAAATACCTTGTTGTAATTTATTCTTATTTATTTATTTATTTGGCATTCGATCTATCAATCTACTACAAATTTACCTCATGCCCGTTTGCCTATCTTGAGGCGTCGTACCCCGGAAGGGATTGACAACCCCTTTAACACGTCGGGTTGCGAGAAGTTGTTATTTGTTTGCAGGTGCTGTTTACGTTGTGTTCCTTGGTTCTCCTACTGGTTCAATAACCTTGGTTTCATATCTAAGGGAAATACCTATCGCTGTTGTGCTGCATCATCCCTTCCTCTTTGGGGAAATACCGACGTAGCTTCAAGCGACATCAAATTGTGATGTGAGCGAGTCATGAAAGGATGGTGAGGTGCTCCCGGTTATTGGGTTCCCATGTGTCGACGGCAAGAAAACAGAGAGCAATGTGCAACAAATAACTCGGACACGGTGCAAACACGAGCATCTCATACAACACACATGCATTCGTTCACGGGCGTCATCTCGGGGTTATACCTTTGAAGCGTGCATTTTTGGAGCGGATCGGGTTCGTAGCGGTGTAGATGGGAGTAGACGTTCTCGCAGCAGTCATAGGAGAAGTGGTACACATGTCGAAGATGAACTTGATGAATCCGAGGTCGACGGTAGTTGTACACTTGGTTTTGTCAGATCCGCGGTGACGGTAGTTGTACACGTATCGTAGAGGAACTTGGTCTTGCGAAGAGGTACTTGACGGTAGTGGTACTTGGCGCATCCTAGGGTCATCATGACGTGGTACTTGCGATATCCAGGACGGTATTGGCATATCCGTGCGTAGAGGTACTTGGCGGATCCATTCGGGGAGGATGCAATGGAGCCAAAGGTCGTCGGGGCCAAACTTAGGGCTTTGGCAGCCTTCGTTGGAGGCAGCAACACAGTTTGGAGGTGGAGCTCAAGAGCAAAACCCCAACAGAGAAGATAGTAGGAGGCCTCTTCATGGTGGCGAGCGGCGATCTTGGTGGTGCGGTGTGGTCCATAGGCAAGGAGGAGGCCAACGAGATGTTGCGCGGTGATGGCCTCGGGAGGTCCATGGTGCAGTGCAGGCAGGAGGACGGTGTGTCTGCCGGTTCATGCGCGAGGAAGGAACACAAGCAGAGGAGAGGAAGAAGGCACTGATGCGTCCATTTTGCATCATATTTTCTTACTATTATTTATAATGTTTTTATCCATAATAATGCTTTTTAGAGTAATTCTAATGCCTTTTCTCTCATAATATGCAAGGTATACACAACGAGGGAGAATTCCGGCAGCTGGAAATCTGGACCTGAAAAAGCTACGTCAGGCTACCTATTCTGCACAACTCCAAATGAGCTGAAACTTCACGAGGATTTTTTATGGAATATTTAAGAATTATTGGAGAAAATAACTACCAGAGGGGTGATACATCTCCAATGTATCTACTTTTCCTAACGCTTTTCCTCTTGTTTTGGACTCTAATTTGGGCCTAAGGGAATATTTAAGAAATCTTGTTGCAAGTAATCATGTGAACTTGATATGTGTTCGATATTTTGATAGTATGTATGTTGTGATTCCCTTAGTGGTGTCATGTGAACGTCGACTACATGACACTTCACCATATTTGGTCCTAAGGGAATGCATTGTGGAGTAGCAATTAGATGATGGGTTGCGAGAGTGATAGAAACTTAAACCCCAGTTTATGCGCTATTCCGTAAGGGACCGATTGGATCCAAAAGTTTAATGATATGGTTAGAATTTATTCTTAATACTTTTCTCGTAGTTGCGGATGCTTGCGGGAGGGTTAATCATAAGTAGGGGGTTTGTTCAAGTAAGAACAACACCTAAGCACCGGTCCACCCACATATCAAATTATCAAAGTAGATAACACAAATCGAACCAACATGATGAAAGTGACTAGATGAAATTCCTGTGTACCCTCAAGAACACTTTGCTTATCATAAGAGACTGTTTTGGCCTATCCTTTGCCTCAAAAGGATTGGGCTACCTTGCTGCACTTTTGTTGCTACTATTGTTACTTGCTCGTTACAAATTATCTTGCTATCAAACTACTCCGCTACTTACAATTTCATCACTTGCAGACATTACCTTACTAAAAACCATTTGTCATTTCCTTCTGCTCCTCATTGGGTTCGACACTCTTACTTATCGAAAAGGGCTACAATTTATCCCCTATACTTTTGGGTCATCAAGTCTATTTTCTGGCACCATTGCCGAAGAGTGAAGCACCTTTGGTAAGTGGAATTTGGTAAGGAAACATTTATATAGTGTGCTGAAATTTATTGTCACTTGTTACTATGGAAAACAATCCTTTGAGGGGTTTGTTCGGGGTATCTTCACCTCGTTCGGAACCACAATTAGCTACCCCTCAACCTACTGCGCCTACTAAAAATATTGAATATGAAATTCCTTCGGGTATGATAGAACAACTACTAGCTAATCCTTATGCAGGAGATGGAACCGAACATCTTGATATGTACTTGATATATGTAGAACAAATTTGTGGATTGTTCAAGCTTGCAGGTTTACCCGGAGATGAAGTTATGAAGAAGGTTTTCCCTTTATCTATTAAGGGAAAAGCATTGGCATGGTATAGGCTATGCCATGATATTGGATCTTGGAATTGGAATGGTTTGAAATTGGAGTTCCACCAAAAAATTTATCCTATGCATCTACCATATAGTTCATCGTGATCGGAATTATATATATAATTTTTGGCCTCGTCAACGAGAAAGTATCGCTCTAGCTTGGGGAGGCTTAAGTCAATGCTATATTCATGCTCCAATCATGAGCTCTCAAGAGAAATTATTATCCAGAATTTTTATGCTCGGCTTTCTCATAATGATCAAACCATGCTTGATACTTCTTGTGCTGGTTCTTTTATAAATAAGACTATTGAATTCCGGTGGGATCTTTTGGAAAGAATTAAACGCAACTCTGAAGATTGGGAACTCGACGAAGGTAAAGGGTTAGGTATTAAAATTAAATATGATTGTGTTAAATATTTTATGGATACCGATGCTTTTCAAAAGTTTAGCACTAAATATGGACTTGACTCTGAGATAGTAGCCTCCTTTTGTGAATCATTTGCTACTCATGTTGATCTCCCTAAAGAGAAGTGGTTTAAATATCAACCACCTATCAAAGAAGAAATTAAATAATAGGTACCAGTTAAAGAAGAAACTATACTTTACAATGTTGATCCAGTTGTTCCTTCTGCTTATATTGAGAAACCACCTTTCCCTGATAGGATAAAGGAACATGCTACATTTTCAACGATGGTTAACAAAGCTATATTAGAACACCTAAACCAAATGAACAAATTAAAGTAGAACCTAGTATTTATATGGTTAAAGATCTCTTGGAAGAAGATATGGATGGGCATGTTATTTATTTCTGTGAAGAAGTTGCTAGAATTGCCAAACCTGGTAAAAAGGATAAACATAGACATGTTGTTGGCATGCCTATTGTCTCAGTTAAAATAGGAGATCACTGTTATCATGGTTTATGTGACATAGGTGCTAGTGTGAGTGCTATTCCTTACACTTTATATCAAGAAATTATGGAAGACATAACACCTGCAGAAATAGAAGACATAGATGTTACTATTAAACTTGCTAATAGAGACACCATATCACCAATTGGGATTGTTAGAGATGTTGAAGTCTTGTGTGGGAAAATAAAATACCCTACCGATTTTCTTGTTCTTAGTTCCCCACAAGATGACTTTTGTTCCATTATCTTTGGTAGACCTTTCTTGAACACCATTAATGCTAAGATAGATTGCAAGAAACAAACTGTCGGTGTTAGTTTTGGTCATGAGTCTCATGAGTTTAATTTTTCCAAGTTTAGTAGAAAGATTCATGAAAAATAATTTCCTAGTAAGGATGAATTAATTGGTCTTGCTTCTGTTGTTGTACCACCTATTGATCCTTTAGAACAATATTTGCTAGACCATGAAAATGATTTACATATGCATGAAAGAAATTAAATAGATAAGATTTCTTTGAACAACATTCTCTACTTAAATGCAATTTGCCTATTGAAACTCTAGGAGGTCCTCCTCCACCTATAGGTGATCCTGTGTTTGAATTAAAACAATTACCAGACACTTTGAAATATTCTTACCTTGATGAAAAGAAGATATATCCTATTATTATTAGTGCTAACCTTTCAGAACATGAAGAAGAAAGATTATTGAAAGTTCTAAGGAAGCACCGGGCTGCTATTGGATATACTCTTGATGATTTAAATGGCATTAGTCCTACTCTATGTCAGCACAAAATTAATATGGAACCTGATGCTAAACCCGTTGTTGATCACCAACGTCGGTTAAATCCGAAGATGAAGGAAGTGGTAAGAACGGAAATCTTAAAGCTTCTAGAAGCAGGTATAATCTATCCTATAGCTAATATTAGATGGGTAAATCCCGTTCATTGTGTCCCTACGGAAGGAGGTATAACTATTGTTCCTAATGACAAGAATGAACTTATTCCATAAAGAATTGTTACAGGTTATAGAATGGTAATTGATTTTATAAAATTAAACAATGTAACTAGAAAAGATCATTACCCTTTGCCTTTTATTGATAAAATGCTTGAAAGATTACCTAAGCACACACACTTTTTCTTCCTTGATGGATATTCTGGCTTTTCACAAATACCTGTTTCTCAACCTAATCAGGAAAAAACCACTTTTACTTGTCCCTTTGGAACTATGCTTATAGACGTATGCCTTTCGATTTATGTAATGCACCTGCTACCTTTCAAAGATGTATGCCTGCTATATTCTCTGACTTTTGTGAAAAGATTGTTGAGGTTTCCATGGATGACTTCTTTGTTTATGGGAAGTCTTTTTATAATTGTTTAAGCAATCTTGAGCGAGTTTTGCAGAGATGTGAACAAACAGATCTTTTCTTGAATTGGGAGAAGTGCCACTTTATGGTAATGAAAGGCATTGTCTTGGGTCATAAAATTTCTGAAAGAGGTATTGAAGTGGACCAAGCTAAGGTTGATACAATTGAGAAAATGCCATATCCTAAAGATATAAAGGATATTCGTAGTTTCTTAGGTCATGCTGGTTTCTATAGGAGATTTATTAAAGACTTCTCTAAAATTTCTAGGCCTCTTACGAACTTCTACAAAAGGATATCCCTTTTGTTTTTGATTATGATTGTTCAGAAGCCTTTGAAACACTCAAGAAAGCCTTAATTTCTGCACATATTGTTCAACCACCTGATTGGAAATTGCCTTTTGAAATTATTTGTGATGCTAGTGATTATGTTGTTGGTGATGTTCTAGGATAAAGAGTTGATAAGAAATTGAATGGTATTCATTATGCTAGTAAAACTCTAGACAGTGCTCAAAGAAATTATGCTACTACTGAAAAAGAATTCTTAGCAGTGGTGTTTGCTTGTGATAAATTCAGACCTTATATTGTTGATTCAAAAGTAACTGTTCACACAGACCATGTTGTTATTAAATATCTTATGGAAAAGAAAGATGTTAAACCTAGACTTATTCGATGGTTTCTCTTGTTACAAGAGTTTGATTTACATATCATTGATAGAAAAGGAGCTGAGAACCCAGTAGTTGATAATTTGTCTAGGCTTGAAATTTTGCCTGATGACCCACTACCTATTGATGATAGTTTTCCTGATGAGCAGCTAGCTGCAATAAATGTTGCTAATAATACTCCTTGGTATGCTGATTATGCTAATTACATTATTGCTAAATATTTACCACCTAGCTTTACATACCAACAAACAAATAAAATCTTCTATGATGTCGGATCACGGGTTCTGGCAAAACCCTCAAGGTTCGAACACTGGGGTGCACGCGAAGATCTCCCCCCTACCGATCCACATCCTAGCTCAGCTAAGATCTTACGAACTAACTCGATGAACTCACAACACAAAGGCCACAAGATTTATACTGGTTTAGGCCATCGTTGTGGTGTAATACCCTACTCTAGTGTGGTGTGGTGGATTGCCTCTTGGATTTGAGGATGAATAGTACAAGGGGAAGAATAGCCTCCTAAGGAGAGGTGTTCTTGTGCTTGGTGAACTTGTGGTTGTTCTGGTCCCTCTCGATCTGACCCCCTGGCTATGGTGGTGGCTAGTCCTATTTATAGAGGCCTTGGTCCTCTCCCCAAATATTAAGCGGGAAGGGAGCCAATAACGTCCAATTCGAAAGGGGACAGCGAATACAACTTATCCAGACAAAAGCAGTCTTCGCCTGCAAAAGGCTCTGGTGGTGATGCTGTCTTGGGCTCCACGGTGACCTCCGTCTTGCCGTCCTTCTGGTCTTGGTCTCGTTGCACCGATATGGAAACCTTTGCTTGACGCCTTGGTACTCCGTGCATGCGCTTGCTTCGTCAGCACCAAAGAGTAAACAAGGACTCTGTGCGCGCTGGCGCCCGCCTGGCGCCCACCTGACGCCCGCTTGGTCTCGATCGTCATGGCTCGCATCATCGGAACCTCGCGAGATTTGCCTGGCCTTGATCTCTCTGTCCCTCGTGAGGCAGCCTGGTGAGGCCGCTCCTGAGGAGGTCTTATGTCGTTCGCCTAGCAAGGGTCTTGAGTCCTTGCTGGCGAAGATGGGTCGTATGGGCCCGCTCGCAGAGCCACGCCGTGGGCCACAGGCAGGCAAGTTTGGGGACCCCCGTTCCCAGAACGCCGACAGTAGCCCCCGGGCCCAAGGCACGCTCGGGATTGGCTTCAAGGCAAAGCCAAAGGGGCAAGTGCGTAGCGCCGTGGGCCCCAATAGCCTGCGGCCTTGGTCAACGCGTGGCAGTTGATTGGACGTGGGTGTCTCCGCTGCAGGCAACATAGCCCTTGCCCGTGGCTGGCAGACGTTTGCCCGCGCACGCGGCCTGGTCAAGCGGTGCACCCTCCACTTCAAGTATGACGGTGACGCGACCCTATACGTGACGTGAATCTGCCCTTGGGGCCGACCACATCTCGTCCAGCTACGATGGCTCTTCCTCCAGCGACAGCCCCAGCAGCGGCGGTTACGACCAGCCGCCACGCCGTCGTTCCTGCTTTGAGTGCGGCACTGGGTCGTCTCATCACCGCGCCTCTGTGAAGCACGAGGAGGGATCCGGCTGAGCTCAGGACGGCGTCGGGAGCCTGCCACTGTGAACCGCTGTAGGGGCAGACGCTGATTTTATTTTGTTCTTCCTTTCCTTCCTGCATCAAAAAGAAACCAGAATGGGCCCCAGAGGGGCGTGTATCGAACTATGATTTCAATCACTATGCTATGTTTGTTTCTCCTGTGCTGTGTCGCAACTTCGTCGTTTTGGGTAGGGATAAATTAGCTTGACTTGTTCGGAGTAGCCTCCTCCTCACGAGGCACTTGCTTGCTTCCCGGTGCCTGCCGAAGCTTCCTTGACTTGATAGGCGCTTAGGAACTGCAAAAAATTCGTTAAGAGGTTTATCGTTATCCCGAGGCTTGGTCGCGGGCGCCGCTGGCCTTGACCCAACGCTTCTTATCACGGTACCCGAGGGGCATGGATTGAGAGAGAGAAGTGCGCCAGCTTGTGGGCTCGAACGAGGGTACCTCACAAAAACAGAAGAAGGAAGCTCACGAAGGTACCTGTTCATCCCCCTCGCGAGGAACGCGAAAGAGAGCACAGGCCGACCAAAGAAATGAAGGCAGAAACAGAGGAAGAAAGAAAAAGGGTGAGACTGATGTCTACTACACAACCTTCTTCTTGTAGACGTTGTTGGGCCTCCAAGTGCAGAGGTTTGTAGGACAGTAGCAAAGTTCCCTCAAGTGGATGACCTAAGGTTTATCAATCCGTAGGAGGTGTAGGATGAAGATGGTCTCTCTCAAGCAACCCTGCAACCAAATAACAAAGAGTCTCTTGTGTCCCCAACACACCCAATACAATGGTAAATTGTATAGGTGCACTAGTTCGGCGAAGAGATGGTGATACAAGTGCAATATGGATAGTAGATAATGGTTTTTGTAATCTGAAAATATAAAAACAGCAAGGTAACTAATGATAAAAGTGAGCACAAACGGTATTGCAATGCGTTGAAACGAGGCCTAGGGTTCATACTTTCACTAGTGCAACTTCTCTAAAAAATAATAACATAATTGGATCACATAACTATCCCTCAACATGCAACAAAGAGTCACTCCAAAGTCACTAATAGCGGAGAACAAACGAAGAGATTATGGTAGGGTACCAAACCACCTCAAAGTTATTCTTTCCAATCAATCCGTTGGGCTATTCCTATAAGTGTCACAAACAGCCCTAGAGTTTGTATTAGAATAACACCTTAAGACACAAATCAACCAAAAACCTAATGTCACCTAGATACTCGAATGTCACCTAAAGTATCCGTGGGTATGATTATATGATATGCATCACACAATATCAGATTCATCTATTCAACCAACACAAAGAACTTCAAAGAGTGCCCCAAAGTTTCTACCAGAGAGTCAAGACAAAAACGTGTGTCAACCCCTATGCATAGGTTCATGGGCAGAACCCGCAAGTTGATCACCAAAACATATATCAAGTGGATCAATAGAATACCCCATTGTCACCATGGCTATCCCACGCAAGACATACATCAAGTGTTCTCAAATCCTTAAAGACTCAATCCGATAAGATAACTCCAAAGGGAAAACTCAATCCATTAAAAGAGAGTAGAGGGGGAGAAAACATCATAAGATCCAACTATAATAGCAAAGCTCGCGATACATCAAGATCGTACCACCTCAAGAACACGAGAGAGAGAGAGATCAAACACATAGCTACTGGTACATACCCTCAGCCCCGAGGGAGAACTACTCCCTCCTCGTCATGGAGATAACCGGGATGATGAAGATGGCCACCAGAGAGGGATTCCCCCTCCGGCAGGGTGCTGGAACGGGTCTAGATTGGTTTTCGGTGGCTACGGAGGCTTCTGGCGGCGGAACTCCTGATCTATTATGCACCCCGATAGTTTTAGGGTATATGGATATATATAGGCGGAAGAAATACATCAGGGGAGCCACAAGGGGCCCACGAGGGTGGAGGGTGCGCCTAGGGGAGTGGGCGCGCCCCCTGCCTCGTGGCTTCCTCGTTGATCCCCTGACGTGCACTCCAAGTCTCCTGTATTGCTTTCTTTCCAAAAATAACTTTTCCGAAGGTTTCATTCCGTTTGGACTCCGTTTGATATTCCTTTTCTGTGAAACACTGAAACAAGGGAAAAACAGAAACTGGCACTGTGCTCTGGGTTAATAGGTTAGTCCCAAAAATAATATAAAAGTGTTTAATAAAGCCCATAAACATCCAAAACAGATAATATAATAGCATGGAACAATCAAAAATTATAGATACATTGGAGACGTATGAGCATCCCCAAGCTTAATTCCTGCTCGTCCTCGAGTAGGTAAATGATAAAAACAGAATTTTTGATGTGGAATGCTACCTAACATATTCATCATGTATTTCTCTTTATTGTAGCAAGAATATTCAGATCCATAAGATTCAAGACAAAAGTTTAATATTGACATAAAAATAATAATACTTCAAGCATACTAACTAAGCAATCATGTCTTCTCAAAATAACATGGCCAAATAAAGTTCATCCCTACAAAATCATATAGTTTGGTCATGCTCCATTTTCATCACACAAGAATGCTCTCATCATGCACAATCCCGATGACAAGCCAAGCAATTGTTTCACACTTTAGTAATCTCAAACTTTTTTCAACTTTCATGCAATACATGAGCGTGAGCCATGGATATAGCACTATGGGTGGAATAGAATATGATGATGGGGGTTATGTGGAGAAGACAAAAAGGAGAGAAAGTCTCACATCGATGCGGCTAATCAATGGGCTAGGGAGATGCCCATCAATTGATGTCAATGCAAGGAGTAGGGATTGTCATGCAACGGATGCACTAGAGCTATAAATGTATGAAAGCTCAACAAAAGAAACTAAGTGGGTGTGCATCCAACTTGCTTGCTCACGAAGACATAGGGCACTTGAGGAGGCCCATTGTTGGAATATACAAGCCAAGTTCTATAATGACAAATTCCCACTAGTGTATGAAAGTGACAAAACAAGAGACTCTCTATCATAAAGATCATGGTGCTACTTTGAAGCACAAGTGTGGAAAAAGGATAGTAGCATTGTCCCTTTTATTTTATTTTTTTATTTTTTATATTTGGCCTTTCCTTTTTTTATTTGGCCTTTCTTTTTTATTTGGCCTTTCCTACTTTTTTTGGCCTTTCTTTTTTTTCTCTTTTTTTGGGACAATGCTCTATGAATGATGATCATCACACTTCTATTTATTTACAACTCAATGATTACAACTCGATACTAGAACAAAGTATGACTCTATATGAATGCCTCCGGTGGTATACTGGGATGGCAATGAATTAAGAGTGACATGTATGAAAAATTATGAACGGTGTCTTTGCCACAAATACGATATCAACTACATGATCATGCAAAGCAATATGACAATGATGATGCATGTCATAATAAACGGAACGGTGGAAAGTTGCATGGCAATATATCTCGGAATGGCTATGGAAATGCCATAATAGGTAGGTATGGTGGCTGTTTTGAGGAAGATATAAGGAGGTTTATGTGTGATAGAGCGTATCATATCACGGGGTTTGGATACACCGGCGAAGTTTTCACCAACTCTCGATGTGAGAAAGGGCAATGCACGGTACCAAAGAGGCTAGCAATGATGGAAGGGTAAGAGTGCGTATAATCCATGGACTCAACATTAGTCATAAAGAACTCACATACTTATTGTAAAAATCTACAAGTCATCAAAAACCAAGCACTACACGCATGCTCCTAGGGGTATAGATTGGTAGGAAAAGACCATCGCTCGTCCCCGACCACCACTCAAAAGGAGGACAATCAAAGAACACCACATGTTTCAAATTTGTTACATAATGTTTACCATACGTGCATGCTACGGGACTTGCAAACTTCAACACAAGTATTCCTCAAATTCACAACTACCCAGCTAGCACAACTTTGATATCACTATCTCCATATCTCAAAACAATCATCAAGTATCAAACTTCTCTTACTATTCAATGCACTTATATGAAAGTTTTTATTATATCCCTCTTGGATGCCCATCATATTAGGACTAATTTCATAACCAAAGCAAATTACCATGATGTTCTAAAGACTCTCAAAATAATATAAGTGAAGCATGAGAGTTCATCTATTTCCACAAAATAAAACCACCACCGTGCTCTAAAAAGATATAAGTGAAGCACTAGAGCAAATGACAAACTACTCCGATAGATATAAGTGAAGATCAATGAGTAGTCGAACAATTATGCAACTATATGAAGACTCTCTAACATTTAATAATTTCAGATCTTGGTATTTTATTCAAATAGCAAGCAAAGCATAATGAAATAAAATGACGCTCCAAGCAAAACACATATCATGTGGTAAATAAAAATATAGCTCCAAGTAAAGTTACTGATGAACGAAGACAAAAGAGGGGACGCCTTCCGGGGCATCCCCAAGCTTAGGCTCTTGGTTGTCTTTGAATATTGCCTTGGGTTGCCTTGGGCATCCCCAAGCTTAGGCTCTTGCCACTCCTTATTCCATAGTCCATCGAATCTTTACCCAAAACTTGAAAACTTCACAACACAAAACTTAACAGAAAACTCGTAAGCTCCGTTAGCGAAAGAAAACAAAACACCACTTCAAGGCGCTGTAATGAACTCATTCTTTATTTATATTGGTGTTAAACCTAATGTATTACAACTTCTCTATGGTTTATAAACTCTTTTACTAGCCATAGAATCATTAAAATAAGCAAACAACACACGAAAAACAGAATCTGTCAAAAACAGAACAGTCTGTAGTAATCTGTAACTAACGCAAACTTATGGAACCCCAAAAATTCTAAAATAAATTTATGGAAGTGAGGAATTTATCTATTAATCATATGCCAAAATAATTAACTAAATATCACTCTCCAATAAAAAATGGCAGCAAATCTCGTGAGCGCTAAAGTTTCTGTTTTTTACAGCATGATCAACAAGACTTTCCCCAAGTCTTCCCAATGGTTCTACTTGGCACGAACACTAATTAAAACATAAAAACTCAATCATAAAAGAGGCTAGATAAATTATTTATTACTAAACAGGAGCAAAAATCAAGGGACAAAAATAAAATTGGGTTGCCTCCCAACAAGCGCTATCGTTTAACGCCCCTAGCTAGGCATGATGATTTCAATGATGCTCACATAAAGGATAAGAATTGAAACATAAAGAGGACATCATGAAGAATATGACTAGCACATTTAAGTCTAACACTCTTACTATGCATAGGGATTTTCTGAGCAAACAACTTGTGGGAACAAGAATCAACTTGCATAGGAAGGTAAAACAAGCATAACTTCAAAATTTTAAGCACATACAGAGGAAACTTGATATTATTGCAATTCCTACAAGCATATGTTCCTCCCTCATAATAATTTTCAGTAGCATCATGAATGAATTCAACAATGTAACCATCACATCAAGCATTCCTTTCATGATCTACAAGCATAGAAAATTTACTACTCTCCACATAAGCAAAAAATTTCTCATGAATAATAGTGGGAGCAAACTCAACAAAATAATTATCATGTGAGGCATAATCCAATTGAAAACTAAAATCATGATGACAAGTTTCATGGATATCATTTAGGGATGGCAGTTTTGCCCATGGGTATGAGTACCCGCGGGTACCCTACCCGAAAACAACGGGTATGGGCAAGATTTGAAGAGATTTTGTACCCATGGGTAATGGGTATCCATACTCGCAAAATATATGGGTAGGATATGGGTATGACATTGCGCCCACGGGTAACCCAATGGATACCCAGAAACAATTAATAAATGAAAATAACTCCTATGACATGTGGGGTCATCATCCAACTCCTATGGCCCACCCTAAGTCTTGTTTCCTTAAATTGGCCATAGCTCATAGGCCCGTAATCACCTGCTCGCCACTCCTCATGCGTCCTATGTGACTCGTTGAAAAGATGAAATCTTGACTCTTCGCTACCAGACTCCTATCCAACACTCGATCCAGCGATTCCCCATTCCCAGCATGACCTCTCACTGTACCGGGTTTCTACTAACCGCCACTCATACTCCCTTGATGCCTCCAAGAGGCCACCCACCATAGTAGCCTGTGTTAGTGATGTACTACTCGTCCATGATCACTTGAATTTTAAACCCATTTATCTACATTTTAAAATTTTAAATGTTATATATTATATCCACTGGATACCCATTGGGTATAGGATACCTGATGGGTATGGGCATGGGTGCCAATTTATGCCCATTGGTATTGAAATGGGTGGGTATAGAAATTTTCTGTGGGTATGGGTTTGGGTAGAAGGAGGTTGTACCCGCCCATACCCTACCCATTGCCATCCCTAATATCATTATTCTTTATAGCATACAAGTCATCACAATAATCATCATAGATAGCAACTTTGTTCTCATAATCAATTGGAACCTCTTCCGAAATAGTGGATTCATTGCAAAATAAAGTCATGACCTCTCCAAATCCACTTTCATCAATATAATCATCATAAATAGGAGGCGTGCTTTCATCGTAATAAATTTGCTCATCAAAACTTGGGGGACAAAAAATATCATCTTCATCAAACATAGCTTCCCCAAGCTTGTGGCTTTGCATATCATTAGCATCATGGATATTCAAGGAATTCATACTAAAAACATTGCAATCATGCTCATCATTCAAATATTTAGTGCCAAACATTTTAATGCATTCTTCTTCTAACACTTTGGCACAATTTTCCGTTCCATCATACTCATGAAAGATATTAAAAAGATGAAGCGTATGAGCCAAACTTAATTCCATGTTTTTGTAATTTTCTTTTATAAACTAAACTAGTGATAAAACAAGAAACTAAAAGACTCAATTGCAAGATCTAAAGATATACCTTCAAGTACTCACCTCCCTGGCAACGGTGCCAGAAAAGAGCTTGATGTCTACTACACAACCTTCTTCTTGTAGACGTTGTTGGGCCTCCAAGTGCAGAGTTTGTAGGACAGTAGCAAATTTCCCTCAAGTGGATGACCTAAGGTTTATCAATCCGTAGGAGGCGTAGGATGAAGATGGTCTCTCTCAAGCAACCCTGCAACCAAATAACAAAGAGTCTCTTGTGTCCCCAACACACCCAATACAATGGTAAATTGTATAGGTGCACTAGTTCGGCGAAGAGGTGGTGATACAAGTGCAATATGGATAGTAGATAATGGTTTGTGTAATCTGAAAATATAAAAACAGCAAGGTAACTAATGATAAAAGTGAGCACAAACGGTATTGCAATGCGTTGAAACAAGGCCTAGGGTTCATACTTTCACTAGTGCAACTTCTCTCAACAATAATAACATAATTGGATCACATAACTATCCCTCAACATGCAACAAAGAGTCACTCCAAAGTCACTAATAGCGGAGAACAAATGAAGAGATTATGGTAGGGTACCAAACCACCTCAAAGTTATTCTTTCCAATCAATCCGTTGGGCTATTCCTATAAGTGTCACAAACAGCCCTAGAGTTCGTACTAGAATAACACCTTAAGACACAAATCAACCAAACCCTAATGTCACCTAGATACTCCAATGTCACCTCAAGTATCCGTGGGTATGATTATACGATATGCATCACACAATCTCAAATTCATCTATTCAACCAACACAAAGAACTTCAAAGAGTGCCCCAAAGTTTCTATCGGAGAATCAAGACAAAAATGTGTGCCAACCCCTATGCATAGGTTCATGGGCGGAACCTTCAAGTTGATCACCAAAACATACATCAAGTGGATCAATAGAATACCCCATTGTCACCACGGGTATCCCACGCAAGACATACATTAAGTGTTCTCAAATCCTTAAAGACTCAATCTGATAAGATAACTCCAAAGGGAAAACTCAATCCATTACAAGAGAGTAGAGGGGGGAGAAAACATCATAAGATCCAACTATAATAGCAAAGCTCGCGATACATCAAGATCGTACCACCTCAAGAACACGAGAGAAAGAGAGAGAGAGAGAGAGAGAGAGAGAGAGAGAGATCAAACACAGAGCTACTGGTACATACCCTCAGCCCCGAGGGAGAACTACTCCCTCCTCGTCATGGAGAGCACCGGGATGATGAAGATGGCCATCGGAGAGGGATTCCCCCTCCGGCAGGGTGCCGGAACGGGTCTAGATTGGTTTTCAGTGGCTACGGAGGCTTCTGGCGGTGGAACTCCCGATCTATTGTGCACCCCGATAGTTTTAGGGTATATGGATATATATAGGTGGAAGAAATACATCAGGGGAGCCACGAGGGGCCCACGAGGGTGGAGGGCGCGCCCCCTGCCTCATGGCTTCCTCGTTGATCCCCTGACGTGCACTCCAAGTCTCCTGTATTGCTTTCTTTCCAAAAATAACTTTTCTGAAGGTTTCATTCCGTTTGGACTCCGTTTGATATTCCTTTTCTGCGAAACACTGAAACAAGGGAAAAAACAGAAACTGGCACTGGGCTCTGGGTTAATAGGTTAGTCCCAAAAATAATATAAAAGTGTTTAATAAAGCTCATAAACATCCAAAACAGATAATATAATAGCATGGAACAATCAAAAATTATAGATACGTTGGAGACGTACGTATCAGAGACCAACAAGAGACACCAGAAAGAAAATTTCAATTAAAGATGGGCAAGCCAACTTCGGAATGCAAATGAAAAGCTGCGTCCGGCACCTAGTCTAGTCTTCGACGTCTTCTCACCAGCGCGGAGCTAAGTGCTGCCACTAAGACGTGGGAGGGAGCCCCCGAGGCCCAAGGGAGGCACTCCTGAGACTCCGGGGCGTCTACAACCCCACTCGTTATTATGTGAGAGTGTCACAGGCGGCGATCTTCATAGGCGCTGGGCCTTCTTCACAGGCGCTAGGCCTTTCTTCACAGGCGTCGGGCCTTCTTCACAGGCGCTGGGCCTTTCTTCAAGGTCAGAACTTCTGGAGGTGCTGAATGTTCCAGCCGTTCTAGATGGGTACCCCGTCCTGTGTTTCCAAGCGCGCAGTGCCAGGCCTGGAGACATGGACGACCTTGAACAGGCCCTCCCACATGGGTGAGAGCTTATGCAGCCCTTCCCTGGAGAGGACCCACCTCGAGCATCCTAGAGCGGACGCTGCGACAGTGGTACCGCCGCAGCGCCTGCTGGTATCTTGCCGCCCGTAGTGGTGCTTCACGGCGACGTTCCTCCCCCAGCACGAGGTCTATCCCCCGCCTAGGGAGGACTGCTTTCGCTCCATAGACGAGGAAGAACAGGGTCTCGCCCGTCGGCTTGGTGGCGGTGGTGCGGATGGACCACAACACGGGTTGGAGCTCATCATGCCAACCCCTGCCGCAGGCCTCAAGCTTCTTCTTCAAGGTCCTGGTCTTGAGGCCCCTCAGGACCTCCGCGTTGGCACGTTCAGCCTGGCCATTGCTCCTGGGGTGCGCTACTGAAGCGTAGTAGATCTGCATTCCAAGGTTAGCACAATATGACTTGAAGAGATTACTAGTGAACTGTGAGCCATTATCGGTGATGATGCGGTTGGGGACCCCAAAACGGCTCATGAGGCCCTTCATGAACTTGACCGCAGAGCCAGCTGGGATGGTGCGGATGGCTTCAACCTCATCTGGGATGGTAAGTGAATTTGTCGACGGCGACGTAGAGGTATCGATAGCCCCCAGGCGCCTGAGGGAACGGGTGTAGGATGTCTAGCCCCCACACTGCAAACGGCCAAGAGAGTGGAATGGTCTGGAGGCCCTGAGCTAGCTGATGGATCTGCTTGGCATGGAATTGGCAGGCCGCAGGACTTCGCCAGCTCAGCTGCGTCATTGAGTGTCGTAGGCCAGTAGAATCCGCTGTGGAATGCCTTGCCGACGAGGGTTCGCGATGACGAATGGTGACCGCAGTCCCCGCCGTGTATGTCGGCTATCAGCTCTTTCCCCTGCTCCCTGGAGATACAACACAGTGAAACATCATTTGGCCGCTTCCTGTATAACTCACCATCCCGGATGCAGTATGCTGTGGCCTGCCGGGCCACGCGCTCCGCGTCCTCCTCCTTCTCCGGCAACGTCCCTTGCATCAGGTATTCCTTAAATTCCTTGGTCCAGCATCCCTCCTAGGGCTCGAGCACCAAGAGTAGGCGCGCTCCCGAGGTCGGGCCACAGGCCGGGGCTCCTGTGGCAGGCGGCTGCAGGAGTTCCTCCCGAGGCTGAGCTGTTCTTGAAAGCGGTGGCATTGCCGATGGCTTGAAGAACCGCTCCTCGAAGACGCCAGGCTCCTGGGGCTATCGCTTGGATGCTCTTCTGGCGATGTCGTCAGCTTCCTTGTTGGTGCCACGGGGCACGTGCTGCAACTTCAGGCCCTGGAATTGCTTCTCCATCTTGCGCACCTCCGTGAGGTATGCTTCCATGTGTTCGTCCCTTGGCTCGTATACCTTGTTGGAGAAGTTTACGAGGAGCTACGAGTCGCCCCTGACGGTGAGGCGCTTTACCCCTAGTGCCACTGCAGCCTTCAGGCCGGCTATGAGGCCTTCGTATTCTGCAATGTTGTTGGAGACCTTCTCGCCCTGCTGGAAGCAGAGCTGGACGACATAGTAGAGCTTGTCCTGAGTGGGCGAGATGAGCACTGCTCCAGCCCCCGCGCCCTGGCGCGCGAAGGCACCATCGAAATACATGACCTAGCCGTCGGGCGCCTCGCTTCTCGGTGAGAGGGACCGGTCTTCGCCTACTTCAAGCGCCGGGGCATCTGTCCATTCTGCCACGAAATTAGGGAGTGCGGCTCCCTGGATGACCCTGGTAGTGCTGAACTCCAACTGGAATGCTTGCAACTCGATGTTCCACTCAGCGACCCTTCCAGCAGAGTTGGGGCTCCTGAGCACTCTCTCCAATGGGTAGGCTGAGACGATCTTGATGGGGTGGCCTTGAAAGTAGTGCCGCAGCTTTCGTGAGGCCACCAGGAGCGCGAGCAGGAGCTTCTGAGGCATGGGGTACCGTGCTCTTGCGTCCTGTAACACCATGCTGATGAAGTATACTGGGTGCTCAACGAGGGTAGGCGTGCTGATGAGGCTTGCGTCTTCCGGAAGCTGGGGTGCCTCCTGAGGTGGTGGAGCCCCCAACGCTTGATCGCTTGCCGAGGCCTTTGGGGGCTCAAGAGCGTCGTCCTGCTGAGCTTGCTCTTCTGCTGTTGCTGCGGCGTCCCTTGTGGCGCCCTCCTGGTCTCGTGTCGTCTCTGTTGGGGGTGTAGCTTGGTGCGACGCGCCCTTGGCTTGGTGTTCTTCCCTATCCGCTACTAGGGCCGCACTGGCGGAGTAGGGAGTGGCGGCAAGATAGAGCACTAGGGGCTCGAGAGGCCGCAGGCGCCACCATCACTGGGGGGCTAGTCAGGTATCTCTTGAGGTCTTGAAATGCTCGGTCCGCCTCCGGGGTCCACTCGAACGGGGCCTTCTTCTTCATCAGCTTGAAGAAGGGTAGGGCTTGCTCTCACAGCTTGGAAATAAAGCGTCCCAACGCAGTCACCCGTCCAGCAAGCTTCTGCATTTCCTTGAGGGTTTGCGGTGGACTCATGTCTTCAATGGCCTTGACCTTCTCTGGGTTGGCCTCGATCCCCCTGTGGCACACAAGGAAGCCCAGTAGCTTGCCGGAAGGGACACCAAACACGCACTTCTCCGGGTTGAGCCGCAAGTCCACCTGACGTAGGTTTTCAAAGGTCTCCTCCGGGTCTTGGATCAAGGTCCTCGCCTCCCAAGACTTCACCATGATGTCATCGACGTAGGCTTTAGCGTTCCTCCTGAGCTGCCGACCCAAGGCGATGTGCATGAGCCGCTGGAAGGTTGCGCCTGCGTTGCGCAGTCCGAAAGGCATGCAAGTGTAGCAGTACACCCCACACGGGGTCAGGAAGGCCATCTTCTCCACATCTTCTACCGCCATCTTGATCTGGTGATATCCTGAGAACGCATCTAGGAAGCACAGCAAGTCGCACTCGGCTGTGGAGTCGACGATCTGGTCGATGCGCGGGAGCGAGAACGGATCTCGGGGGTAGGCTTTGTTGAGGTTGCTGAAGTCGATGCACATGCGCTCCTTCCCGCCTTTCTTGGGGACGACGAAGGGGTTTGCCAGCCACTCTAGGTATCGGACCTCGTGAATGACACCCGCAGCCACCAGCTTGCGGGTTCTTGGACGATGAAAGCTTGTTTCTCCATGGACTGCCGCCTTGCCTTCTGCTTCACGGGGCGTACATTGGGGCACACTTTCAGGTGATGCTCTATCACCTCTCTCGGGACCCCCACTAGCTGATCGGGCTCCCAAGCGAACACTTGTTTGTGCGCAAGAACTTCACCAACGCCTCCTCCTGATCAGGCTCGAGGTTGGCACCTATGGTAAAGGTCGCCCCTGAGGACCCGTCCTCCTCGACTGGCACTCGCTTGGTTTCTGCCTTGTCCTGAGTGAAAAACTGCTTCTTCTTGGTTGGTGCAACTCCCTTGGCCTTGGAAGTGTCCAAGTCGGAGGGCTGCGCTGCTGCGGCGGTCTTGAGGGCGAGCTTGAGCGTCATCAAGGCTTCCTTGGCGTCCCCCTTGATGGTGAGGACACCCTCGCTCCCCGGCATCTTCATGAGGTTGTAAGCCAGATGGGTTGCTGCCATGAACTAGGCTAGAGCTGGGTACCCGAGGATGGCATTGTACGGGAGGCCGACGTGGGCGATGTCGAAGTTGATGAGCTCGGTACGGTAGTTCTCGCGCATACCGAAAGTCACGGGGAGGCGGATCTGCCCCAGGGGGTGGGCGGAGCCTCCACCGACCCCCGAGAAAGGCTTGCTAGGGCGGAGCCGCTCGAGCGGTACGTGAAGAAGGCTGAAGGCCTCGACGGAGAGCACATTGAGGCCGGCACCGCCGTCGATGAGTGTCTTGGTGATGGATACGTGGCAGATGGTGGGCGTGCAAAGCATTGGGAGCGCACCCGAGCCGACGGTGGAGGCGGGATGATCCCCTGAGTCGAAGGTGAGGTCAGCCTTGGGCGCGGCCCAACCCGATTGAGCCACCGGGCGCTTGGAAACGGCGCCGATCTGGCAAAAGAACGGCTTGACGTGACGATCTGAGGGTGGTGCTTGCGAGCCGCCGAGGAGGGCCGCAACCGCGTGGTGCACCGATGCCCCGTAGCACGCAACGAAGAGGCCGTGCAACTCCTCCCGGGACGCCACCGTGGATCCGGGGAGGTTGAGCAGCCAGGCGCGCGGTGTGCCGGTGAGGGCCATGGGAAGCCAGTTGGCCATGACCTTGTCGTCACCCCCGGCTTTAAGGACGGCTTCCTCATACGCTAGCAAGAAAGCCGATGGGTCCGCCGTGCCATCGTAGCGTGGCGGCATCTCCGGCTTGAACTTGGGTGGCCACTTCACCTGCCGCAGGGCAGGAACAAGGGCTCGCAGCCCCCGAGCGCCGTAGATCCAGCCGGCGGAGCGGCGTCAGCCATGGAGAATGGGTGCGAAGATGGTGGAGCGCGAATAGACAGAAGAAAAACTCCGGCGCACCCCCTACCTGGCGCGCCAAATGTCGAATCACGGGTTCCGGCCAAACCCTCAAGGTTCGAACACTAGGGCGCGCGCGAATATCTCCCCCCTACCGGTCCACGTCCTAGCTCAGCTAAGATCTTACGAACTAACTCGACGAACTCACAACACAAAGGACACAAGATTTATACTGGTTCGGGCCACCATGGTGGTGTAATACCCTAATCCAGTGTGGTGTGGTGGATTGCCTCTTGGGCTGAGGATGAATAGTACAAGGGGAAGAACAGCCTCCTGAGGGGAGGTGTTCTTGTGCTTGGTGAACTTGTGGTTGTTCTGGTCCCTCTCGATCTGACCCCCTGGCTATGGTGGTGGCTAGTCCTATTTATAGAGGCCCTGGTCCTCTCCCCAAATATTGAGCAGGAAGGGAGCCAACAACAGCCAATTCGAAAGGGGACAGCGAGTATAGCTTATCCTGACAAAAGCAGTCTTCGCCTGCAAAAGGCTATGGCGGCGACGCTGTCTTGGGCTCCACGGTGACCTCCGTCTTATCGTCCTTCTGGTCTTGGTCTCATTGTACTGATATGGAAACCCTTGCTTGACGCATCGGTACTCTGCTCCTGTGCTTGATTCCTTAGGACCAAAGAGGAAACAAGGACTCTGTGCGCGCTGGCACCCGCCTGACGCCCGCCTGGTCTCGATCGTCATGGCTCGCATCATCGGAACCTTGGGAGGTTTGCCTGGCCTTGATCTCTCCGCCTCTCGCGAGCCTGGTGAGGCCGCTCCTGAGGAGGTCTTGTGTCGTTTGCCTCACGAGGCTTAGCCCCTCGCGAGGGTCTTGAGTCCTTGCTAGCAAAGATGGGTCCTATGGGCCCGCTCGCAGAGCCACACCGTGGGCCGCAGGCAGGCAAGTCTGGGGACCCCCGTTCCTAGAACATGACATATGATTTAAGACATTACTTTTAGGATGACCCACATCTTTAGAAAGAAGGAGTAGATGGTATGATACGTCTCCGTCGTATCTACTTTTCCAAACACTTTTGCCCTTGTTTCGGACTCTAACTTGCATGATTTGAATGGAACTAACCCGGACTCACATTGTTTTCAGCAGAATTGCCATGGTGTTATTTATGTGCAGAAACAAAAGTTCTCGGAATGACCTGAAACTCCACAGAGATTATTTTTGGAAATAAAAAAAATACTGGCAAAGAATCAAGGCCAAGAGGCCCACACCCTAGCCACGAGGGTGGGCGGTGCGCCTGCCCCCTGGGCGCGCCCCCTGCCTCGTGGGCCCCCTGGAGCTCCACCGGCCTCAACTCCAACTCCATATATTCGTGTTCGGGGAGAAAAAAATCAAGGAGAAGGATTCATCGCGTTTTACGATATGGAGCCGCCGCCAAGCCCTAAACTCTCTCAAGAGGGGAATCCATCGCCATCGTCATCATCAACCTTCCTCATCACCAATTTCATGATGCTCATCGCCGTGCGTGAGTAATTCCATCGTAGGCTTGCTGGACGGTGATGGGTTGGATGAGATTTATCATGTAATCGAGTTAGTTTTGTTAGGGTTTGATCCCTAGTATCCACTATGTTCTGAGATTCACGTTGCTATGACTTTGCTATGCTTAATGCTTGTCACTAGGGCCCGGGTGCCATGATTTCAGATCTAAACCTATTATGTTTTCATGAATATATGTGAGTTCTTGATCCTATCTTACAAGTCTATACTCACCTACTATGTGTTATGATCCGGCAACCCCGAAGTGACAATAATCGGGACCACTCCCGGTGATGACCGTAGTTTGAGGAGTTCATGTATTCACTATGTGTTAATGCTTTGGTCCGGTACTCTATTAAAAGGAGGCCTTAATATCCCTTAGTTTCCACTAGGACCCCGTTGCCACGGGAGGGTAGGACAAAAGATGTCATGCAAGTTCTTTTCCATAAGCACGTATGACTATATTCGGAATACATGCCTACATTACATTGATGAATTGGAGCTAGTTCTGTGTCACCATATGTTATGACTGTTACATGATGAACCACATCTGGCATAATTCTCACTACAAAAAAAGACACATCCGTGACATTTTGGGCCGAACGAATATTTTTTTTCTGTCATACATGACACTTCTATGACGATAATTGTGACAAAACCCGGTATCATCATAGATGTGGTGGGCTCCTACTTCTATGACAAAAAATCATGACAGAAAATGGGCTTTTCTTCCTGGGCGGGCCGGAGACGCAGCTGCATGAAATTCTTTGGGCCGTCCATGACGGAAAAAACCATGGTAGAAGCGAGGGGGAGGAAAATTTCGGGGAGTTGCCGGTTACGGTGGGAGGTCGGGGGCCGAGCGATGCGCGTTTCTCTCGTACACATACGCACGTGTGTGCGAGGCGTTGGCTCTAACTGAACCCGAGCGAGGCGTTGGGCTCTAACTAAACCCGAGAAATTGCACTGCAGGCTATGCGTTACTGAACCCGAGCGATCGATCGATGGCTGTTAACTGAACCCGATCGAGCGATTCCTTCGCTACTGCGACTAACTGAAGCCGATTGATGCTGCCTCGGGATGAATAGTGAGTGTTCGGGGAGGTTGGATGAAAAGTGAGCGGTGGCGTTGCCTTTGGATGAACAGGACCCCATGGTGTGGTGGAGGGCTGGATGAACAGTAGACGGTGGAGGGGTGCCCGTGGAGGGGTGGTTGAACAGGACCCCGTGGTGTGGAGGGCTGGATGAACAGTAGACGGTGGAGGGGTGCTCGTGGAGGGGTGGTTGAACAGTAGCCGGTGGAGTAGTGCACGGTGGAGGCTGGATGAACAGGAGCCTGTGGAGGCTGGAGGAGGTCGACGGTAGCCCGTGGAGGCTGGAGGAGGTCGACGGTGGAGATGAACAGTATCCCGTGGAGTCCTGTTTTGCGGTACGCCACACCCCTCCCGATGAACAGGACCCCCGTTTCGACCGTAGGAGGTCTGTTTCGTCCGTTTTGCGGTACGCCACACCCCTCCCGATCAACAGGACCCCCGTTTCGACTGGTAGGAGGTCCGTTTCGTCCGTTTTGCGGTACGCCACACCCCTCCCGATCAACAGGACCCCCGTTTCGACCGTAGGAGGTCCGTTTCCTCCGTTTTGCGGTACGCCACACCCCTCCTGATCAACAGGACCCCGTTCCGAATGTAGGAGGTCCGTTTACTCCGTTTTGCAGTACGCCAGACCTCATTTCCATCGTCTGTTCCGTCCAAGCCCTCCCGATGAACACGACCACGCATTCCGTTCCGACCCAGCCGGTTGGCTCCCACGCGTTCCGTTGCCTCCCGATGAACATGACGCATTTCGTTGCCTCCCGATGAACACGACGCATTATGTTGCCTCCCCATGAACACGACGCATTCCGTTGCCTCCCCATGAACACGACGACAATGTTGTTTCTCTGTTCCGACCCAGCCATGTACACGAGCCCTGGCCGTACGTATGCGCGAATAGGCGTTCGAGACCCCGCCCGTATGTACACATACGTGGCCGTATTTTCTTTCTTGCACCCTGGCCGCTGTACGTACGTGTACATGCTACGTGCGTGCCTCTACTACGACACGTGCGTACCTCTACATCCACCAGTATATATGTACGTACACGTTCACGACCAGAATGGCAACACTACGTACGCTTTGACCAGGTGGGTCCCGACTGTCAGGCGCTTCCTTGCGTGCGAAGATGTAGCTGGTGGGTCCCAGCAGTCAGGGGGGAAACTTTTTTTCACGAAATACGATGGCCTGTCCGGTGGGTCCCTGCTGTCAGGTGGAGGAATAATTATTTTGCATGTAATAAGGAGGCACTTCCTTGCTGCGGCCGTGGACCCAGCTGCCAGCCTCTCCATGTACAGTCCACGTCTGATGGAAGCCGTTCCTTTACCATGTTGACCACGCCACGCCGAGAGCACCAGGGCGGTGGACGACGGTGAGGCCTAGGAAGGGGACGACGCGAAGCCGGGATAGACGCGGCAGTGGATGCCCATGCGTAGAGGAGTACGAGGGTTCACTGGTTCGCTGCGGTGTGAGGTTGTCGTTGCCACAGAATAATAGGGGGTGTGGGTGAGTAGAGGGATGTCCTGGCCAACGGTGGGAGTAGTAGGTGGCTGTGAGGCCTCCACCGCATCGCAGCCGGCCATGGGAGGCAGGAGCACGAGGCACGACCGGCGCTGGTTTGGGCGGCTGGAGCAAGAAGACCAGAGGTTGAAGAAGCACTACGGCCGTTGGATGGACATCGTACGGTCACTGGAGCTAGAATCGTGCATATTGACTAAGTTGACAAAGCCCTCCGTCCCCGTCAACTTAGTAGGCCCACAAGTCAGCCTGCCACTATATGGGTCCCAGCTAAACAGGGGGAGTATTCATTTTTTTGCGTAATAAGGAGGCACTTCCTTGCGTGCGAAGATATAGCTGGTGGGTTCGAGCTGTTCAGCGGTGGTAACGTTTTTTCGCGAAATACAGAGGCCCTTTCGGTGGGTCCCTGATGTCAGGTGGAGGAATCATTATTTTGCGCGTAATAAGGAGGCATTTCCTTGCGTGCGGCCGTGGACCCAACTGTCGGCCTCTCCACGTATAGTCCACTTCAGATGCATGTCGGTCGTTGACCATGTTGACCAGGCCGCGCCGAGAGCACCAGGGCGGTGGATGACGACGAGGCCTAGGAAGGGAACGACACGGAGGCAGGGAAGACTCGGCAGTTGTTTCCCACGCGGAGGGGAGTACGAATGTACGAGGGTTTACTAGTTCGTCTGCCGTCACCAGAGAATAACAGCAGGTGTGGGTGAGTAGAGGGATGGCTAGGCCAGCGATGGGAGTACGGTGGGGTGGTGAGGCCTGTGCGGCAGTAGAGCCGGCCGCGGGGAGGAGGGAGTAGGCAGTCCCGCCCGCGCTTGTTTGAACGGCTGGAGCAGGAAGAGCATAGATTGAAGAAGCACGACGGCCGTTGGATGGCCATCCAACAGTCACTCCTTGTGCGACAACCTTTTTTTAGGAAAGCCTCAAATCTGTGGAAAACAACATACAGCCCATCTCCATTATTTCTAATAATTTACAGCCCATTTGCTAATTATTAAGGTTTTTTTGGAGCCCATATTCTTTTTGTTAGCATTACAGCCCATATTGTGGCCACGGTTAAAAAATTATACGAAATTTTGCATATTTCGGTGTGGTCTGAACTGTTTTTAGTCCCAAAATTTTGACTCACATTCAAACTGATTTTAAAAATAAATGTATATCAATATAAAATCCAACAAATTCTCCACGCATAAAAATTAATGTAATTTAAAATCTCGAAATGAAAAAAAAGATATTTGAAACTAATTGCCGGTTTGATGTGTTTTAAAAATGTATAGCCCATTTCTCATTACTGATGGGCCATTTTCTCGGCCAGCCGAATGAAAGCTCTCCTCGTCTTGAAAGATTTGCGGCCCAACAGGCCTGACAAAGCGACTTACTTGGCAAATCACAAAAAAAACTGGGCTGTGGCCGTGGACCCAGCTGTCAGCCTCTCCACGTACAGTACTCTTCCGATGGAATGTCGTTGACCACGTTGACCATGTCGCGCCGAGAGCACCAAGGCGGTGGACGACGGCGAGGCCTAGGAAGGGGACGATGCGGAGCCAAGGAAGACGCGGCAGTGGATGCCCACGCAGAGAGGAGTACGAGGGTTCACTGGTTCGGCTGCGGTGTGAGGCTGCCGTCGCCGCGGGGCCTGGCTAGCGGTGGGAGTAGTAGGGGGCGATGAGGCCTCAACGGCAGCACAGCCGGCCACTAGAGGCAGGAGCAGGCGGTCTCCCCGGCGCTGGTTTGGGCAGCTGATGCAAGAAGAGCAGCGATTGAAGAAGCAGCAGGACCGTTCGATTCAAATTCAACGGTTACTGCTGCTAGAATCGTTTGTTGACTAAGTTGACAAGCCCTGCGTACGCGTCAACTTAGTAGGCCCACAGGTCAACCTCCCAACCGGTGCGCCCCAGATGTTAGTGGGAGGAATCATTTTTTCGCGTAATAAGGAGGCAGTTGATTGCGTGCGGCCAGGCCAGCGGAGGGAGTAGGGTGGGTCGGGGAAGCCTGCGCGACATCACAGTGGGCCACAAGAGGAGGGAGGAGGCAGTCCCGCCGGCGCTAGTTTGGGCGGCTGGGCCGGGGAACGAAATATTCTTAATCCAAAAATAAATAGCCATACTAAAACAAATTTAAAAATAAATTAGTACTATGTCATGTTAAATCCAATGAAATACGTATAAGATATCAGTGAAGAACAAAAACAAAAAAAGAAACTTATATCCCATTTGCTATAAATTTTTTGGAATTTTCAACCCCTTTTGATATTACTTTTAACAGACATTGACCATACTCTTAAGCCAGGCTGGAATGCATCCCTCCTCGTCTTGAAAGATTTGCAGCCCAGTAATTCGGAGAAAACAAATAGGCCTAGCTTGGGTATTCTTCAAAAAGAAATAGTGGGCTACCTATTTTCCCAAAGAACTGGTGCATGAGCATTTAGCTTTATTTATTTATTTATTTATTTATTTATGTTTAGGGGACCATGAGCATGTACCTGGGCCGGATTCATGTGAGAGCCTCCCTTCCAGTTAATTATGGGCTTCTCTATTGGGCCTTCACAGTGGGCTGCATGTTATCAACAAGTGGAAAATGTGTTTCGTACGAAAAATAGTATGCGCTACGTACGGTATGGGGCACTAAAGGATCGAACCGTGCAACGACTTCCAAAACATTGTGTTTGTCGTTCTAACAACACATTTATTCAACCAACAGATGAAATATACTACTGATTGTACATTGAAAACAGCAGCAGCAACAACCAGGGCTGGGGGTGCAACAGAAGCAGTAAGCAGGCCAGAAGAGTGAAGACGCAACTCTCTCTTCCAAACCAAACATCAGCCATCATTACAAAAGGGCTACCAAAAAAGAACAAGTGTATGCATCAAACTAAATAAAGATCCTACTACACCAGGTGTACGCATCTAACTAACTGGCTCGGTTAGACGTTACTATTTATTAAGCTGTGGAGATTGGCTGACGGCTTGTGTCGGAGTAATGGGCCACGGGTAGGCTAACCCGAGCCCCAAAACCTTTCAAGACATCGGGGCAGGCTGCGCCCCTCAAGACCCCTGGACGAAGAGCCGCCTTCTGAGAAGTCGGCGGCAAGGCGACCGACTACCCACTCGTGGCCGAGTCCCGGGGACGACTTCAGGAGGGAGAGAGCTAGCCTTGCCCTCTCCTACCTCCAGGAAACAGCTCAAGGAGCAATCGTGTAAACACTTTGCCATAGTGATCATGCGGAGACCCCGTAGAGCAGCAGTAGGGGTATTATCTCCCCGGAGAGCCCTGAAGCTGGGTAAGATTCACCGGCGTGCATGTCTACGCCTCATCCCATATCCAGGCACCAGCGACGTTCTACTCGCCCCCACCATGATAAGCCATCCTTTGGCATATGTCGCACCCAACCCCCGACATTTGGCGCCCACCGTGGGGCCTGGTGCACCATCGTCCGGAGACCTGTTCTAGACGGGAACCCTTTTCCTCCCTGGCGAGCGCAGCCAGCCAGGCACGCCAGACGGAGTTTGCGCCGACGTGCTGCACGGCGTTGAGATCGCCTGCGCCACTAGCCGCCTCGCTGAACTTGTCGGCGAGGTTCGCATCTCCGACGAACCTGCATCCGACGCAGGCACGGGCGGCTCCGAGAGCCTCCTCGCGGGCCTCCTCGATCAACTCCACGTCGCCGGCAAGCCTGCCGTAGACTTGGAGTCTGTAGGTTCCACCGACCCGATGCTGGTCGACTCCGACACCGCGTCGCTCGACGCATTCCCCACTAATGTGGTGGTCTACGACGAACCTCTCCCTCGCGCGAAGAGCGACGGAAGCACCGTCACCAAGGTGCTCGTCATCAGTCATGACGAGCTCCCCGGCGGAGGAGCGCATGATCCGCTTGGCACAGCGCTACAAGACCTGACTGCGCCCATTCCGGAAGACGCTGATGCGGAGACGTTGGAGGCGCGCCACCTTCAGCTCGTCGAAGGCGCGAAGAAGCTGGCTAGCATGAGACGCTTGTCAGAAGCCTACCAGCGAGAGATGGATCGCGCTGTTGGTGGCTCGCCGGCCCCAGTGGGGCCCAGCCGCCTTGGCGCGGTCCAGCAGCACGGTGTAGCCATCGCCAACCTGTTCGGTGCAAGACGCCCTGTGTATGCTACCCCTGCGGAGAACATTCGAGCCGCCCAGGTGGCGGCGGACGAGCTGGACAGTTTCGAGGGCGAAGAGCGCCGCCTGATGATGGAGCGAGTCCAGCGGCTCCTCGACGCGGCTGCCGCGCAGAATGAGGCCGGCTGCCGCACGGAGGCGCCGCAGCGGCAAAACGACGACCTTCGCCGAGACCAAGGCACGACGTCTCGGACGCTGACTGACGGCGCCCGAGAAAGAAGAGACAAGGATCCGGCTGTCAGCCACAGTCGGACTCACATTACCATAGAGCGCGACCGAGACGGCCGCCCGAGAGCAGGGGAACGACGGGACGACTGTCCGCCTCCTCCTCCTCGCAAGGAGAGGCGAGTCTCCCCGCCGCCTATTGATCATCCGACTCTTGGCGACCGCCTTGGCCGCCGAGAGGGAGTCGGGGAAAACGACGCCCGCCACCGGATCGACCGGCTTCACCGATCCCTGGCGCTGGAAGAAGAAGACGAGTTGGGTTCGCCTTGTTTCAGGCCCCGCATTCGAGATGAGCCCTTTCCCAAAGGGTTCACGCTCCCAAGAGACACGCCCAAGTACACCGGCTCCGTGAAGCCGGAAGACTGGCTAGTTGACTACTCCACGGCTGTCAGCATAGTGAACGGCAACAAGCGTGTCGCCGTAAAATACGTTCCGCTCATGCTCCAGGGCACGGCCCGGACATGGCTGAACAGCCTGAAGCCCCACAGCATCAACAGCTGGGTCGACTTCACCGAAGCATTCGTCTGCAACTTCACCAGCATGTACAAGCGTCCTCCCAAGCCTCGTCAGCTCTCCTTGTGCATGCAAGGTCCCGACGAGTCGACTCGCGACTACCTCACGTGTTGGGCCGAGCTTCGGAACTCCTGCGAGGGCGTGCACAAGGTGCAGGCTATCGAGTACTTCACCGCCGGGTGCAGAGAAGGCACCCTCCTCAAGCACAAGATCCTCTGCGACGAGCTAGAAACCCTCGATGAGCTACTGATCATAGCAGACAAGTACGCCACGGCCGACTCCTCCATGAAGGCGGAGATTCAAGTCAGTGCGACTGGCAAAGTGGCCCCTCAAGCTCCAAGAACTCCGGTGAGAGACACCAGTCAGCGGCAACCGTAGAGCGACCACAAGCGCAAGGCCCCGCAGCCGGCTTCCAGCAGCCGGCAGGTTGCGACCGTCGAAGCCCAGCAGCCGGATGGGCAGCCTCCGCCCAAGCGACAGAAAGGCGGCAAGCCCAACTGGTTGCCGGCCTTCTCCTACGAGCAGACTCTGGATGGACCTTGCAAGTTCCATAGAGGCGCGAAGCCGTCGAATCACACCACCCGGAAGTGCCACTGGCTCACCAGGATCACCAAGGGAGACAGCCTCCTACCTCCCCCGCCTGCTGGGCAGCCACCACCGCCTCCGCCCCAGCAGCCGGCTGTCAGACCAGTTGGCGCAGTACAAGACGAATACCCCAAAGAACACGGAGCCTACGTGGTATTTACCAGTATGGCTGATGATCAATGTAGCAGGCGGCTGCAGTGACAAGAGGTGAACGCAGTAGCATCAGAGACGCCAGAGTTCATGCACTGGTCCGAGAAGCCTATCAGCTGGAGCAGGGCTGATCACCCAGAGGTGATGCCGAGTCCGGGCTCCTATGCCTTGGTCTTGGATGCCACCTTTGCCACGGATAGACGAGCCGCGCGTTTCTCGCGAGTTCTGATAGACGGAGGCAGCAACATCAACATCCTGTACAAGGACACCATGGAGAAATTAGGAATCAAGCAAAGACAGCTTCAGAACAGTCGGACTGTGTTCCACAACATTGTTCCTGGGCTTTCCTGCTCACCAATTGGCAAGATCCTGATGGACGTCCTCTTTGGAGACGAGGAGCACTTCCGCCGAGAGTCAGTTTGGTTTGAGGTGGTGGACCTTGAGAGCCCACACCATGCACTACTAGGCTGACCCGCCTTGGCCAAGTTCATGGCGGTCCCCCACTACGCCTACCTCAAAATGAAGATGCCCAGTTCGAGGGGAATTCTGACCGTAGCCGGCGACTACCGGAAGTCGTCTGCCTGTGCGACTGAGAGCAGTCGGCTAGACGAGTCCCTGGTGATCGCAGCCGAGAAGCGGCTCCTGGAACGGGTTGTGGCGATGGCCGGCAAGCAGCCAGAGGTGTCGCCCAACCCAAAGGAGTCGGAGGCTGAGGGTTCGTTCAAACCGGCCAAGGAGACAAAGAAGATACCCTTGGATCCAAAGCACCCGGAGAGGTACACTGTCGTAAGCGCAAACCTCGACAGCAAATAGGAAGGCGAGCTCGTCGATTTCCTCCATGAGAATCGGGACATCTTCGCATGGTCCCCCAAAGACATGCCAGGTGTACCGACGGAATTCGCCGAGCACAAGTTACATGTCTGATCTGATGCAAAGCCGGTCAGGCAGCCCCTGCGCCGCCTATCAGAAGAGAAGAAAAGAGTCATCGGAGAAGAGATAGCCCGACTCCTAGCAGCCGGCTTCATTATGGAAGTATTCTTTCCAGAGTGGCTAGCCAACCCAGTCCTGGTACTGAAGAAAAACAAGCAGTGGCGAATGTGTATTGACTACACGAGCCTCAACAAGGCCTGCCCCAAGGACCCATTTGCTCTACCAAGAATTGATCAGGTGATAGACTCCACCGCCGGATGCGAGCTGTTGAGTTTTTTGGATGCATATTCAGGATATCACCAGATCAAGCAGAACCCAGCTGACAGACTGAAGACCGCCTTCATCACGCCGTTTGGAGCTTTCTGCTACCTCACCATGACGTTCGGCTTGAGGAATGCCGGCGCCACCTTTGAGCATTGCATGCAGAAGTGCCTCCTCAAGAAACTCGGGAGAAACGCCCACGTCTACGTGGATGATGTGGTGGTGAAGACAGAAAAGCATGGGACACTGCTGGAAGACCTCAAGGAGACCTTTGAGAACCTGCGCCAATTCTAGATTAAGCTCAACCCCAAGAAGTGCGTCTTCGGAGTACCAGCCGGCCAACTCCTTGGCTTCCAGGTCTCCGAACGCGGCATAGAATGCAACCCTGTAAAGATCAAGGCCATTGAGAGGATGGAGGTACCCAGCCGACTGCTGGATGTGCAAAAGTTCACCGGCTGCTTGGCATCCATCAGTCGATTCATCAGTCGGCTGGGCGAGAAAGCTCTCCCCTTATACCAACTCATGAAGAAGACCACCTTCTTCGAATGGAACCACAAGGCGGACGAAGCTTTTCTCCAGTTGAAGAAGATGTTGACTACTCCACCCGTTCTGGCGGCTCCGACTCCTAAGGAACCTATGCTCCTGTACATCGCCGCCACCAGCTGGGTAGTCAGCACGGTCATTGTGGTGGAACGCAAGGAGGAAGGCAGGGCACTACCTGTCCAGAGACTAGTATATTACCTGAGCGAAGTACTGTTGGCCTCCAAGCAGAACTACCCCCACTACCAGAAGATGTGATATGGCGTACACTTCACCGCCAAGAAATTGAAGCCCTACTTTCAAGAGCACCCAATCACTATGGTCTGCACTTAGTGGTCCAACGGTCATCTGGCGACTGGGACGCCAAAGATGAAAACATGGCGAGCTACCGTTTCCTCGTGCAGCAACTCAGTGGGTATTTCGAGGGGTGCGAGTTCCTCCATGTGCCAAGAAACGACAACGACCAAGCAGACGCCTTGGCACGAATCGGCTCTACCCGCCAAGCAATACCATCCGGCGTCGCCCTTCAACGCCTCCTCAAGCCGTCTGTCAAGCCTTCACCAGAATCAGACTCCATCTTCGTGCCGGCTCCTCCCGAAGAAATCGGATCCGACTCCAGAGCCCCGGCAGACGGTACGGGGATTTTGGCAGATGGCTCCAAAGCCGCCACAGTCGAGGCCGGCCCAGGGACTACAGTACCCGGCCCGGGGACTACGGCGGCGGGCTCGAAGAATCCAGAACTCGGCCCAAGAGCCGCGCCAGTCGGCCTGGGGACTTCATTAACCCGGCAAGCGGTTGTTGACTCCAACCCGCCGCCTCCCAGCCCAGCCGCCCTCGTCCAAGTCGCAGTTCTGGCAGTCGAAGAAATAGAAGCACCCTCGTGGGCCCAGCCCATCCTCAAATTCCTGGTGAGTAAAGAGCTGCCGACTGATGACACCTCAGCTCGGCAAGTACAACGCCGAGCGGCAACCTACACCATAGTCAACAGAGAGCTGGTCAGGCGCAGCGTCACTGGTATCTACCAGCGCTGCGTAGAGCCAGAGCAAGGCCAAGCAATTCTCAAAGACATCCATCAAGGCGAGTGCGGCCACCATGCGGCTTCAAGAGCACTTGTCGCCAAAGCCTTTCGACATGGTTTCTTCTGGCCGACTGCCTTAGAAGAGGCCAAGGAATTGGTCCAAAAATGCAAAGGGTGCTAGAAGTTCAGCTCCAAGCCGCACCAGCCGGCTTCTGCACTCAAGATCATCCCCATTGCCTGGCCTTTCGCAGCTTGGGGCCTAGACATGGTGGGACCATTCAAGACGACACGAGGTGGCTTAACTCACTTACTTGTCGCAGTGGACAAGTTCACCAAGTGGATAGAAGCGAAGCCAATCAAGAAACTGAATGGTCCGACTGCCGTGACTTTCATCTCCGATATCACAATTCGGTACGGCATACCACACAGCATCATCACCGACAACGGCACAAATTTTGCCAAAGGCGCCTTGGCCCGTTTCTGCGCAACACAGGGCATCCGACTGGACCTAGCGTCCGTCGCCCATCCACAGTCAAACGGCCAGGTGGAGCGAGCAAACGGCCTCATCCTGTCCGGCATCAAGCCCCGACTGGTCGAGCCTCTGGAGCAGTCGGCTGGTTGCTGGCTCGACGAGTTGCCAGCCGTCCTCTGGAGTCTACGCACGACTCCAAACAAGTCAACCGGCTTCACGCCTTTCTTCCTCGTCTACGGTGCCGAAGCCGTCATCCCAACGGACATAGAGTTCGACTCCCCGCGAGTCACCATGTACGCCGAGGAGGAAGGAGAGGAACCACGTTAAGACGGCGTCGATCTGCTGGAAGAGGGCCGGCTGTTGGCACTCAGCCGGTCCACCATCTACCAGCAGAGCCTGTGCCGATACTACAACAGGAAGGTCAAGCCAAGATCTTTCCAAGAAGGAGACTTTGTGCTCCGGCTGATCCAGCGAACAGCCGGCCAGCACAAGCTGTCGGCACCTTGGGAAGGCCCTTTTCATCATTAGCAAAGTGCTGGGCAATGACTCCTACTACCTGATTGACGCTCAGAAGCCCCGAGCACGCAAGAGGGACGACTCCGGCAAAGAGACAGAGCGGCCATGGAATGCAAATCTCCTCCGAAGATTTTACAGTTGATGTAGTATGTACCACGCTACCTTTTGTATTAAAGTACCAAGACTTCGGGCCCCCCGAGATGAGCTCGGGGACTGCCCTCTTTTGTCTATATGATAAAAGTTATGCCTACGAGTATGTTACTCTTTGATTGTCGCTGGGCACCGGGCTCGACAGGTCGGCCCGGGGACTTGCCGCCTTGCACTATGAAATGCTTCCTGCAGCCGGACAAGTAGTGTGTGGCGCCTAAGCCATCTCCTGTCAAAAGCCGCAGCTCGCAGAGCGACTGTACGGTGGGCAGGAGTAAGGTAGAATGGGTGTTCACATGAAAAATGGCTAAGGACTCAAAGCATAAAACATAGCTTAAGCCGGCTTCCAGCCTTCCTTTTTTCTTTTCGCAAACCGACTACTAAGCAGTCGGCTCACCGCCTTCTATTCAACTTGCTAAAAAACTCTAAAAAGGCTAAGTACTTGCCTTCCCAAAGTAGCCAAGCATTTGATCCAACGGCAGTCCGCAGAGCGGCTGTCCGACTGGCAAGACAGGCAACTAAGGGAAAGCGGCAAAGGAAAAAATCCAAAAGAGCAATGAGCAAGAAAAGATAGAATTCGGATAAATATTTACATAGCATAGGCCCTTGGCCAAATCTTCGAGCAGAAGTTCAAAATACACCCCGCGGGTGGAATTGTGCAAATTAACAAGTTCTTCAAGACTACTAAAGCAGATAAAATAAAGATAAGGCGGCAGCCTAAGATGCGGTAGACGGATTCGGAGGGTCGGAGGAGGCGGCAGCGTCAGGCGTTGGGGCGGCCGGCCGGGCAGTCTCGGCTTGATCGCCTCCGGCGGCAGTCGGCTCGGTCGCACGCGGCTCGTTGCTGGAGGCGCGGTCAAGCTGAGGCTGGCCGTCTGCCCCGTCTTCTGGTGCCTCCGTCCTCCGCCTCGCCTTCCTCCTCGACGCTAGAGCCGATCACCTCCGCCGAGTCCTCGCGGTAGTCTGGGTTCATCCCAAACCACTCCGACGGTACCTCTTCGCCGTCTTCAGACCACTCGGGGACGAAGATGCTGGTGTCGGTGTACTCGGTGATCATCGCGGCACGCTTGATGAGGGCGTCTTCCGCGGCTGCCAGCTCCGGCTGGGCCTCTGACCGGAGTGTGGCCAGCCGGTCTATATCCAGCCCCGGATACCACGCCTTGACGAACTCCAAGGCTCAGCACGCTCCAGCTCGGGCCGAGGAACCCTTCCAGGCCTCAAGACGACCAGCCACGACCTCTAGCCAGTCAGCAGTCAGGCTGGGGGTGCGCGGAGCCTGCATGTCCGGCCACAGGGCGGCAATCGCCTGGGCACCGACACGTTGAAGCCGGCGCAGCATCTGGTGAGTCAGCCGAAGGCGAGCCTCGATGCTCAGGATATGCTCATCAAGGGTTCGGGGGGCGTCGGCGGCGATCTCTGCACCTTCCGCCGTCCGACCTTCACGGTCAGCCTCGATGGCTTGGATGGCGGCCTGCGAGTGCCCAAGGAAGAAGTCTGCCAAGACAGAAGAAACAAAGAAACAAGTCAAAAATCAGGAGTCGGCACGATTTATAATCGGCAGCTCGAAGAAAGAAAGTAAAGGAACTCACCATCAACAATGTCTTCAATCTCATGGAAGCCGGAGGCCAGCATTGCCTCTTTGTCAGTCCAGGAGGAGCGCTCGCTCGCGAACTCGGTCAGGAGGGCGGTTTCCGCCTCTTCCGCCTCCTTCTGCGTCTTCGCAAGAAGCTCCCTCTGCTCTGCCAATTGAGTGGCCAGCAGATTGCGCTCTGTGGCGAGCTTGCTGGAGTCCTCCCCCTTGGCGCGCAACGCGGAGTTGGCTTCGCTCAGCTGCTGTTGAAGAAGAGCGTTGGATTCTGAAGAGAAGGAAGAAAGAAGGCGTTAAGTCATCAGTAAAGAAGGTCGCCGGGGAGATCCAGCCCGACTGCTCAGCAGTCGGCCCAAATCTCGGGGACTACAGCCCGCGGGTGTGCCAGCGCGCCCCCGCAAAGAAGAGAAAGGACTCACTCTGGCTCTCCAACAGGTCAGCGGTCCGCTTGCCTAGCTCTTCAACGTTGCGGTTGAAGGCGGTGACTCGGAGGTTGTGGTAGTCCTGCGACAAGCATTTCAGACAAAAGTTAGTACCCGGAACTCACCAATTGGAGTTCCGGGCCGCCTGCTCAGCAGCCGGCCCGAAACTCGGGGACTACACCCAGTGGGTGCGCTGGCGCGCCCCCACAGAGAGGAACAAGTAAACAAGGACCAAAAAGAAAACATACCCGGACGGCTGCCCGCGATGCCAGGTACGCCTTGGTGCAGTTCTGGACGTTTGGGCGTCCAGAAGCGCCTGGTTCAGCGGCCCTGTGCCGCCTCCCCGCACCCACCCAATGGGCGCGGCGCTCGTCGCTTCGGCATCTGGGATCGCCGAGCTGGCGGTGCCGGTCTCCAGGGGGCGTGGCGCCGAGGTCGCTTTCTCAAGACGGCGGCGCGTTGGCGAGCCGACTTGAAGGAGTAGCCTCGCCACGGCCTCGTCTTCAGTCGGCGGCACCGGAGGGTCCGCTGGCTGTTCGCCTTGCGTGCTCCCAGACGGCGGTGGAGGCGGCGGCGGAACGATCACGTCCGGCGTGGAGGAGTCGTCGCCTTCCTTCTCCATGATGGGGTGCTCGCGGCCGGCTTCCCCAGTCTGCCCCGTGAACTCTGGAGGCGGCGGCGCAGAGTTCAGCGGGGTGACGAACACCGCCGATTGGCGGTGCGCGGCCTCCTTAGCCTGCCGCTTCGTCGGGGCGACGGCTTCGGCCTCCGCCAGTTTCTTCTTGGCGGAGGCCTCCACCTTATCGGCCTCCACCTTCTCCAGACGGGCGGCCTCTTCCTCGTTGCGCTTCTCCTGCGCATTCCGCTCCGTCGCCTCCCGGAGGTCAGCAGCGGGGTCAATCCGCCGAGTGGTGGCGGGCGTCTCCGCTGACCCCATGACGGAGGCGGCGGCAACCCTCTCAAGAGTGAGGGGAGCCCTGAAGCGAGGGAAGCAAGTAAAAGACTCAGACAAAGCTACAGAGAAAGAATAAAGCGTCAAGACGGAATACTCACGCGGAGACCAGCGGCGGCTTCTTCACTTCCTTGCGGAAGCGGATGGCCTTCGCGGCCGCCTCGTCCCGTTTGGTCGCCGCAGCCGAACTCTTGGGCTTCTTCGGCCGACTGCCGAACAAAGTCGGCACGACCCTGCGCTTCTTCCCGCCGCCTGGAGCACCCGACGCGGCCGAAGAGCCCGCACCAGGATGGCTGGCTCCTGGCTGGGGGCGGGGGGCGACCTCCTCATCATCGTCAGGCCAGTCCTCTAGATTGGCCCCGAGCTACGGGCCGCCTCCTCCCTCGGCATCGTCTTCCAAAGCCGCCGCCCACAGATCGGGGTCGTCAACGTCGCTCTCCGCCCGGTCGGCAAGGAACTCGTGGGCCGGCCCCGAGGTGCCGGCTGGTGGATGGAGGATGGGATTCTGATCAAAGCCGACTGGTCAGGTCGCACAAAACAGACTCGGCAAGAAAGAAGACAACTCGAAGAAAGAAAGAAAGGGCAACTCACTGTAGATGGGGGGTTGGCGCGGGAGTACGGCTCCTTGCCGAGCCGCTAGTCCTCCAGGAGCTTGCTGTCCGAGAGGTAGTTCACCATGTAGGCCACCTCCTCGTGAGGCATGTCCTTGGTGCACATCCGACTCGGGTCACGGCGCCCGCTCATTTGGCATATCATGTGGGGGCGGCCTTGGAGTGGGAGAACTCGGCGCGCCACGAAGGCGGCCAGTAGGTCCGGACCAGTTAGGCCCTCCGACTGTGTCAGCACTCAGAGTCGTGTGACGGCGCCAGCTCCCGCAAGCGTCAGCGACTTGGCCCGGTACGACCAGTTGGGCAGTCTCCCAGCCGGCAGGTTGACCCAATCGCCCCCCGCGAAGACGCTCTTCACGTAGAAGTATGATCGCTGCCACATCTTCACCGAATTTATCAGCTTGATGGTGGGGACGGGGTTGTCGGCTCCCGATCTCTGCACGGTGATGAACGCGCCACATTGAGCCGGAACGCCTGCAGCCTGGGTGCCGAGCTTGCAGTAGAAGAACTCCCCCTAGAGCTCGAGGGTGGGGAGGACTCCGAGGAAGCCTTCGCACAAGGCCACGAAGGCGAACAGCAGCACCACCGTGTTGGGCCTGAGGTGGTGCGGCTGGAGGCCGTAGAACTTCAGAAAAGAGCGGAAGAAGCTGCTCGCCGGCAGCCCCAATCCGCGCAGGCAGTGCGAGCGGAAGATGACCCGCTCGCCCTCCTCCGGCGCTAGGGAAATCTCCTCCCTCAGCGCAAGACGCACCCGCACGTAGTCTTCGCCGGGGAACCGACGAGTCTTGCGAAGGAACTCGATGTGGTCGTCGTGAACTTCTGAGCCATCCCAGGTGCCGGAACGCACCGAGGGAGGCACGGCGGTAGAAGAAGAACTCATCGTGAGCTGATCGCCGCGGCGTTCGTCAGAGCTTGGGCGCACGGCGGGGCGAGGAAGAAGAAGAAGGAGAAGAGCAAGGAGTAGTGGGAAGGAGGGGCGCGCGTGCTCTGCCGTGACCCCCTCCTCCCCCTACTTATGGCCCCATGGGCTGCGAAGCCGAGGGGGCGGTCGTGGGATTTACTGCGCCCACGGCCCCACGACCCCCACGTTTCCACGACAAAGTTACTGCGCGCAGTAACTCCACGGGAATCCCAACCGTCCGCCTGGGCCATAGCGGATCCACTCGGGCGCCGAGGCACGGTAGTGGCGGGCCCCGCCTATGGGCCTGTCCCGTCACGCGCGTAGGCTGGCAGACTGGCCCGGCCGCGTGTTATCACGTGACAGTCCCGGAACGGGCGGCGGACTGGAGGCTTAGCCAGCACGCTACTTGGATCCCGCCGCGACGTTCGAAATATTGTGCGAGTCAGAGTTGGGCGAGTCCGACTCCTTCTAGCCGGCCCGGAAGAAGTCAAGCAAGATCCATGTCTCAGGCACCCAGAAAGAGAAACTGCTGAGGCTTCTCGGTCGATCGTCCGCGGCGCCTCACCAGCTTCGGGGACTACTGTCAGAGTAATGGGCCACGGGTAGGCTAACCCGAGCCCCAGAACCTTTCAAGACATCAGGGCAGGCTGCGCCCCTCAAGACCCCAGGACGAAGAGCCGCCTTCTGAGAAGTCGGCGGCAAGGCGACCGACTGCTCACTCGCGGCCGAGTCCCGGGGACGACTTCAGGATAAGCCGACTCCTGACTGGCGACTTCCAGAGAAGCCAGCCTTGGGGAGTCGACCCACGACTCTAGCAAAACTCCATGTCCTCATCAAGAGGGATAGGACAGGGGAGTGGCTACAGTGAAGACTGCTCCCACCCCTTTCCAAAGGCAAGCATGGTCACAGTACGCCGTACCCGCGGAGATCTTCGTGCGGCGTGGCACTGTTGCCATGCTGGCCCTGACATCAGCACCGGTGGACCGAATCCTGCGCCCACGACGGCTTGTTTGTACGACCTTTGGGCGGCGGGTCCCACTGGCCAGCGGGATCCCAGAAGACAGCAAGTGCGCCACAAGTCGGACCCGTCGGGAGTCGGCCCCCGAGAGTCGGCCGGCTCCTCCCCCGGGGCCCACGCGCCATTAACCAGATGTGATGGAGAGTGACAATAGTGATCTCCCGCCAGGCGGCGGGGCTGTTGCCACGACTCCATGACGAACCTCGCGTCATTAGAAGCACGGGTACAGTAATCAGCAGCCGACAAAACCCGCCCGCGGCGGATGCGGCCTGTCGGCTCCGTACCTAGCCAATCGGCGGGGCCCACCAGTCGGTGGAGAAGACGGAGGCCGGAGGCACTGACGGCTGGGCCCGCGTCCACCCGGATTACCATTGTACCCCTGGGGGGTAGGCCTATATAAACCCCCCAGGTCACCCATGCAAAGGGTTGGAATCCATTAGCTCTAGACCAGATCATATAGGAGGGAGAGAGCTAGCCTTGCCCTCTCCTACCTCCAGGAAACAGCTCAAGGAGCAATCATGTAAACACTTTGCCATAGTGATCATGCAGAGACCCCGTAGAGCAGCAGTAGGGGTATTATCTCCCCGAAGAGCCCTGAAGTTGGGTAAGATTCGCCGGCGTGCATGTCTACGCCTCATCCCGTTTCCAGGCACCGGCGACGTTCTACTCGCCCCCACCATGATAAGCCATCCTTTGGCATATGTCACACCCAACCCCCGACAGCTTGAACCAGATGGGTGCCTGACGGGGGAAACTCCAGCCAGCAGGTCGAAGTCTGATACTTGCGATCCGCAGAGCGTGGCGGCACATATCAGGGTATGGTGCATGCAGAGACGCATGGTACACTGTGTACACACAGTTTTGCCTGATGAACGAAACCGCGCTGCCATCATGATCCTTTCCGTCGGTTATCTCCTGGTTAATCGGATAATTCAGTCCGACAAACAGAGAGCGTGTACCAAGGCTACTTACCAGCCTCCAATCAAAAATTCCTGAAGGCCCAGAGAAGCTGGGATCCTGCTCAAAGACCTTGCAGTGACTGTGATTGTATTCCGCGAAACAACACGTCCAGTACGTGCAAACGATCATCAATCTTTCGTCGTCTTCTGATCGAGCCAGGAACCACCTGCAACTGCCATGCCGCTTTTCTTTGAAAGGTTCTGGGATTAGGAAGGGTAGGGACACCAGGCGGCCTACAACATCATATCAAGTTGGAGTCAAATAAAAAGGGCTCTTGATTTAGTCAATCTTAAGAACAACATGTTATGAGCATGAATATTTTTTCAGCAAATGTTGACAATAATATAAGCAAGCCATCATGATTGAGGGAGTCCTAGATTAGGGGGTGTCCGGACAGCCGGACTATATCCTTTGGCCGGACTGTTGGACTATGAAGATACAAGATTGAAGACTTCGTCCCGTGTCTGGATGGGACTCTACTTGGCGTGGAAGGCAAGCTAGGCAATACGGATATGTATATCTCCTCCTTTGTAACCGACCTTGTGTAACCCTAGCCCCCTCCCGTGTCTATATAAACCGGAGGGTTTTAGCTGTAGGACAACATACAATCATACCATAGGCTAGCTTCTAGGGTTTAGCCTCTTCGATCTCGTGGTAGATCAACTCTTGTACTACTCATATTATCAAGAATAATCAAGCAGGACGTAGGGTTTTACCTCCATCAAGAGGGACCGAACCTGGGTAAAACATCGTGTCCCCTGCCTCCTATTACCATCTGCCTTAGACGCATAGCTCGGGACCCCCTACCCGAGATCCGCCGGTTTTGACACCGACATTGGTGCTTTCATTGAGAGTTCCTCTGTGTCGTCGCCGTTAGGCTTGATGGCTCCTTCGATCATCGATAGTGATGCGGTCCAGGGTGAGACTTTTCTCCCCGGACAGATCTTTATATTCGGCAGCTTCGCACTACGGGCCAACTCACTTGGCCATCTGGAGCAGATCAAGAGTTACGCCCCTGGCCACCAGGTCAGGTTTGGAAGCTTAAACTACACGGCCGACATCCGCGGAGACTTGATCTTCGACGGATTTGAGCCCCTGCCGAGTGTGCCGCACGGTCACGATGAGCATGATTTAGCTCTACCATCGGACAGTGTTCAGGAGATCGCACCGGCAACCGCTCCGACCCTCAATTCGGAGCCCATTGCTCCATCCATGGACGGGTGGATGGACCCTGCCACGGAGGCCGTATTCTCAGCGGCGATCGAGCCGAATATCGACCTTACCCTTCACGGGAGCCGTGACGCCGAACTACCGGATTCTTCCCCGGCAACGGACTCCGAACCGCCTGCGCCCTTGCCTATCGAATCCGACTGGGTGCCGATCATGGAGTTCACCTCCGTGGATATCTTTCAGCACTCGCCCTTTGGCGACATACTGAACTCACTAAGGTCTCTCTCCCTATCAGGAGAGTCCTGGCCGAACTATGTTCGGCGGGATTGGGATGCGGATGACGAAGAAATTCGCCACCCACCCACCACCCACTTAGTAGCCACTGTCGACAACTTGACCGACATGCTCGACTTCGACTCCGAAGACATCGATGGTATGGACGACGATGCGGGAGATGAAGAAGAACCACTGCCCACAGGGCACTGGACAGCCACCTCATCATATGATATATACATGGTGGACACACCCAAAGAAGGCAATGGCGACGAGACAATGGAGGATGACCCCTCCAAGAAGCAACCCAAGCGCCAACGTCAGCGGCGCCGCTCTAAGTCTCGCCAAAGCAAAAGCGGTGACACCGGCACAGGAGATAATAGCACTCCAGACAGTGCCGAAGACGACAACAATCCCCTCCAGCAAGATTTAGAGCAGGAGGATGGAGAAGCAAGCCCTCCCGAGAGAGCGGCAGATGGAGAGGCGGAGGATGATAATTGCATGCCTCCCTCCGAAGATGAGGCAAGCCTCGACGACGACGAATTTGTCGTGCCAGAGGATCCCGCCGAACAAGAGCGCTTCAAGCGCAGGCTTATAACCATGGCAAATAGCCTTATGAAAAAGCAGCAGGAGCTTCAAGCTGATCAAGATTTGCTAGCTGACAGATGGACTAAAGTCCTTGCGGCCGAGGAATATGAACTCGAACGCCCCTCCAAGAGTTACCCAAAGCGCAGGCTACTACCCCGACTAGAGGAGGAAGCAATAAAACCTACATCTCCAGCATATGACGAGGCTGATCGGCCACCTCATGGCCGCGACAGAGAGGCATTTTAGCAAAAAACTCAGCCCGCACCCCGACGCCACTCAAATAAAAACGACAAGGCACGGGGAAACATGCTAGACCTGCGAGAGGTATTGGAGGACAAAGCAAAACACATAAGATCGATCTACGGATCACGAGGGCGCGCCACTACGCGAGACGATAACCGTCACGCCAGATACAGTAAAGTAAATCCGGTCGGGCCGAACACAGCGGACAAGAATCATTCGAGCTGCGTTGCGACATGGCCCACTACAGAGGCGCCGCACACCCCATATGCTTCACAGACGAAGTAATGGATCACCAAATCCCAGAGGGTTTCAAACCCGTAAATATCAAATCATACAACGGCACAATAGATCCCGCGGTGTGGATCGAGGACTTCCTCCTGCACATCCACATGGCCCATGGTGACGATCTACACACCATTAAATACCTCCCACTCAAGCTCAAAGGACCAGCTTGGCATTGGCTCAACAGCCTGCCAGCAGAATCCATTGGCAGTTGGGAAGATCTGGAAGCCGCATTCCTCGACAACTTCCAGGGCACTTATGTGCGACCACCAGATGCCGATGACTTGAGCCACATAATTCAGCAGCCAGAGGAATCGGCCAAGCAATTCTGGACACGGTTCCTGACAAAGAAAATTCAAATTGTCGACTGTCCGGATGCAGAGGCCCTAGCAGCTTTTAAGCACAACATCTGCGACGAGTGGCTTGCCCGGCACCTTGGCCAGGAAAAGCCGAAATCTATGGCAGCCCTCACGACACTCATGACCCACTTTTGTGCGGGAGAAGACAGCTGGCTGGCTCGCAGCAATAACATATCAAAGAACCACGGTACTTCAGATACCAAGGATAGCAATGGCAGGTCACGTCAAAACAAACATAAGCGTCGCGTCCACAGCGACAATACTGAAGATATGGCAGTCAATGCCAGATTCAGAGGCACTAAACCCGGTCAGCGGAAAAAGCCATTCAAAAGAAGCACTCCGGGCCCGTCCAGTTTGGACCGTATACTCGATCGCTCGTGCCAAATACATGGCACCCCCGACAAGCAAGCCAACCACACCAACAGGGAATGTTGGGTGTTCAAGCAGGCCGGCAAGTTAAACGCTGAAAACAAAGACAAGGGGCTACATAGCGATGACGAGGAAGAGCACCGGCAGCCGAACACCGGAGGACAGAAGAGGTTCCTACCACGGGGACGCTTCGTATGTCATGTGCACTGCCTTGTACATGATGGTGTTGTACGATCGAGCCCGTGTAGGCCCCACCACGAAAACTTCGGACAAAATCTCTATCATATGTTTGTTCCGGCTTATTTTGCAAGCCAATCATTGTTTTGTTTTGAGTTGTGGTATTCGAGTTGCTTCGAAGTCAAATGTTGATTCCATACCTTTTCCAAGTGGTGTTCTCATACTCCGATGTGAATACCAATCCTTCATGATAATCGAGATTGTCATGCCAATCCTTTTCACCGGTGTGTCTCTCTTCAAGTGGTTCCGATCTTTTCGACATCCGCAAGATTCAATCTCGGCTTTCTCAACGGTGTTTGTTTCATCCTTCCCAAGTTGCCTTTGTTTTTCCCCCCCCCCCCCCCCTTTTTTTTTTAGGACTCGGATTCTTTTTTTCGAGTATCCATTTTATTGATGGAAGTCTCTCCATTCTTTTTCCTTCATGTTCTTATTCGGCGATTCTCATGAAGATCCTAACGGAGCCTCAAGTTCATCATTATTCATTCTCTTTCTTCTCCGGTGGATCCAATTCAAGCTTTCAGTGTTGATCATATTCTTTTCTGTATTTCAAATGCTTTTCTCGTTCCGGTGCACCTCATAACCATTCATTTCTCGCTATTCATTTGTTCCGGAGTGCTCAAGATATCTCAAAGATTCGTGTTTCCACTCTGGTTTCGTTCCAGCTATTTCGAGGTCCTATCGTATTCAAGCCATTTAATTCAACCGGTGCAATATCTCTTTTAAATTGTTCAACGGTGTATCTTTTCAGTGGGCCCTAACCCACAGGCCATTTTCCAGGATCTTACCTGACTCTTCTTATTTTCCCGGAGCTATCCTCAAATTTATTTTCGAAGTTTGACGTAAGAATGATTTATCATCAGTCAAATGTCTTTCTCCAAGATCTTTCAAATTCAATTCATTGTTGATTCAACTTTTATATTCTTCTTTATTCCGGAGTGCCTCAACAATTCATGGTGGTGTTTATCGTCGTCATTCTCGGATTTGAAGACCGAAGAAGAGTTTTCCTCCATATCTTGCTCCATTCTCTTCAAGATTCGTGATTCCAGCTTGCTGCCATCCTCCCATAATTGTTTCGGTTGTGAGAAATTCCTTTCACCCATCCGGAGCAATTCAAGATTCTTTTCAATTTGATTCTCCGAAGCCCATCATTTCAAAAGACTTATTCATTTCTCAACTTTCATCTCTCGTTCTCCAATTTTACCGGTGCATCGCTCAAATATCCTCTAATCAGCTCGTGATCTATTCGTTCTCTTGCATCTAAACTCTCTCATGTATCTTCATCTGCTAATTCTTACCGGTGACTCACCCCTTTTACTTTGTTCGTTTTCAATTCTTACCGGTGGCTCGTTCAAGATTTCTCTTCCTTTGTTATTGTATCGATTCATTCATTGTTTCAATCCTACCGGTGGTCCATTAAGTTTGTGCTATATCTATCTAAATCCTTTCTATGAGAATAAGTCGTATGCGATCCGTTGCTTGTCATCAAGTTAAATTGGTGAAGGATAAGCATAATATAATTCTTATTCTTGTTTCATCGAGTAAATTTAATTCCTTATTCCGGAGGCTCACCAAATTCTCGGTTTCAATTGTTTCATCTTTTCTTTTCCGGAGTTCCAAGCTCTCTCAATTTGTTTCATCGTGAAGATCCATCTAATCATTGCAAGTCTTCACCTTGTGTTTTCAACTAGTCTTTCCTCTCGCTTGATCATTCTTTTACTACCGGAGTTCTTCATGAAGGTTCTACATGATGGTTCACCAATGATTTAATTCCTTCTCGAAGTGTTCATCAAGATTATTTTCAGAGGAGCTCAAGTTTTCTTCATCTTGCAATCCGGAGTGCAATTCTTTCACGCATATCTTTTGAGGTGGTATTATGTCATTCTTGATAATTTCCCTTCGTGCTTCGTGTTTCACAAGTTATCAAGATGAGGTATTTTAAATCCACCAATCTCTTCATTGGAGTTGTCTTGGGCTATATTTCACATAAAGCTCTCCTTTAAGGATTTTCGCTCTTATGGTATTTATCAATGATCCAAGTTCTTCTTTTATCCTCACGGTGAAATAAGTTTCTCGTCTCCTTGTTCTTATCAATCCAATTCTTTTTCCCGTGAGTGGCAGGGTGTCACCTCATAATTGGAGATGTATTCCATAAGACCACAACCTTATTCTTTTCGTTGTTGGTTTTCCAACAACTCTGTTCGACCCTTCTCCTAAGGATGCCTTCTCAGACTCTTTCGTGACAGAAGTTGGCATTTTCTTCTCCATTCTTTTATTTCAATTATCTATATTCTATTCTTTCGTTCCGGAGGCATTGTGATGTTGCTCTTCTCAAACCATCATCTCGTTTTGTCAAAGATCATGTTCTTTTCATGATTGCCCATTTAACCGGAGTGTTCTGTCCTTTTTGCTCAAGTTCTTTTCGCCTTATCAAGCCTTGCATCCCTTCTCAACCGGAGTGCTGCCCAAAGTTGTTCTTCCTTGTTCCTCTTTGCTAACGGAGTGCTTTCAACTTCATTTATATTCGTTGTATTCTTTTCTCGAAATGGCTTAACCTTTTCAAGGTTCTTTGGTTTCACTCATTTGTTAAAAGAGCAACTTAGTTTTACCTCTTCTCTTTCTCTTCCGTTTTCCCTCCGGTGCCATTCTAGATCTCGGGACGAGATCCTCTCGTAGTGGTGGAGTGTTGTAGCGCCCCGAGACTGTTGTGTCAGGTGTCCTCCAGTTATTTGCTGTTGTTGCGTTGTCATTGCTTGCGTGTCATGCATTGCATATCATGTCATCATGTGCATTTCATTTGCATACATGTTCGTCTCATGCATCCGAGCATTTTCCCCGTTGTCCGTTTTGCAATCCGGCGCTCCTATGTCACCCGGTGCCCCTTTCTACCTCTTTTCGTGTGCGGGTGTTAAACGTTTTCGGATTGGACCGAGACTTGTCATGCGATCTTGGTTTACTACCGGTAGACCGCCTGTCAAGTTTCGTGCCATTTGGACTTCGTTTGATACTCCAACGGTTAACCGAGGGACCGAAAATGCCTCATGTGTGTTGCAGCCCAACACCCCTCCAAAGTGGCCCAACACCCACTTAAACCCCCTCCATCATCTCGGTCGTTCGATCACGATCGCGTGGCCGAAAACCGCACCTCATTTGGACTCTCCTAGCTCCCTCTACCTATAAATATGTGCATCTCCCTGAAATTTTGGATGAAACCCTAGTCTTCTTCCACCTCATGCCGCCGGACATGTCCATCCCGAGTCGGACGTGTCCGCGCCGCCGCGCCGGACCAATCCCACCTCGACACGTCACCGCCGCTGGGCCTCTCTCTCCACCGTGCCGCCGCGGCCCGCCCGGCCCGCAGCCGGCCCGCCCCGGGCCGCTACCGGGCCCCGTGCCGCCCCGCTCATCTCGTTCCGACGCCGCCGTGCGCCCGAGCGCCTCCTGCCGCATGCGCTCCGCCGCCGCCACCCTGCACGCCACCGCCCGCCGGTGACCCTCGCCCTCGTCGCCGGCGCAACCACCGCCGCCGCCGTGCCCGGATCTGGCACCGGCCGGCTGGACCTCGCCGGCACCTCGCTCCACCTCGCCGGACCCCCCCCCCCTCTCTGTCCTCTACTCCGGCATCTACAGGAACTCCGGCGAACCTCGTCCACTACGCCCTGCTACAATGATTCGGCCGATCCAGATCTGGAACCACATCGCGGTTGACTTTTTCCCCTCCAAACCCTAGCTAATTTGCATTTTTCCGCATGCCATAACTCTGCATCCGTAGCTTCGATTCGTGCGTGTAGCATATCAAAATGTTCGTCTCGATGAGTACATCATTTCATCTCATTGCATCATTTTCATTTGAGATTATCTTGATGCCCGAAATGCTATTGGAAGAGGGCTATTTGAGGAACTTGGCAGATCTGATTCATCAAATAGATATTTGTCATTTTTTCCATGATTAATGTGTGCATGCTATGATCCCGAGCTCTACATGTGTTTTGTTATATGCCATGCCATCTTTACAGTGGTGCTTGCCATGTATTTTCGTGATATTTGTGATGACTAGAACAAGCATGCAAAGTAGCGTAATCGGTAATGCTGATTTCAGGGACTTAGAATTTCTCTAAGTCCTTGTCCTGATTTTGTCGTTATGTCATATGTTCATGTTCTTTCCTAGTGATCCGTGCCTCTTTTGAGGATGATCAATAAGGATAATTTGTTAACATTGTGGTGCTCTATCCATCCATATCTTTGTTTGCATTTATGGAGCACCCTAGCTTGAGTCAATCGAGCTCTACTTTTGCTCTATCGTGAATCCTGGCAGATTGTTGACTTGTTAGCGATTTTGCCGAGGATGTTGCTATTGATCCGTGCATGCTATGTTCTTGTTATTGCCATGTCTAGCTTCTATGCCATGTATTCTTGATGGGTATTTGCTTAGTTTGTCATGCCATGGTCTATAGTGAGTGCATCGAGCTCGTAAACATGCCTACTCGTTAACTGTTTTGCATGCTCCAGTTTTTCACAAAGTCTGAGATCTGTTTATGTTTTTGCCATGTTCACATGCCTGCAATTGTATTTTCTGATCCCTTTTGGCTCAAGGTCACTAAGGGACTTTTGTTAAGTGCTTTGAGTAGCTTCATGCCATGCCTTGCTTTGCCATGTTAAGTTCCTGTAGCATGTAGTTTTCATGCTCTAAAGTGTGCTTCCTGATGATAAATTCCAGACTTGTGTTAATTTCACTAAGTCTGAAACCTGTTATCATTTGCACTTTTGCCATGCTTGTTTGAACCTGTTAATGAGTGAATTAGCTGTAGCTCAGTGTTCATCTTTTGTCAAGCTTCTTGAGTGGATCCCTGACATGTATTTTGTTGTCATTTTTGAGTGTTGTAGCATATTTATCTTGTTGCATTTAGTTGGTCACTTGCTGATTGTCGCAGACCGGTGCCATATTTGTTTTGCTTGCCATTTCCAAACCGTGCATCCGCTTCCGGTGATCTTTATATCGATTTCAACCAAAATCACCTCACTTTTCCAGTGGCACTCTTGGATTTCCAAGTTGAGGCCAGGTTCAATCATTCCTTTGCAAATCATGCATATGCATCGCATACCGCATCCCGCATATCATACCATGTTCATGTGTTGGTTGTTTACTATGTTGTGTGTTTCTTTCCGGTGTTGCTTCTTCGGGTTGGTTCCGGTAACGTCACGTTTGTGAGGACCCGTTCAACTACGTCTGTTTGTCTTCTTCATGGACTCGTTCTTCTTCCTTGCGGGATTTCAGGCAAGATGACCATACCCTCGAAATCACTTCTATCTTTGCTTGCTAGTTGCTCGCTCTTTTGCTATGCCTATGCTGTGATACCTACCACTTGCTTATCATGCCTCCCTTATTGTTAACCCAAGCCTCTAACCCACCTTGTCCTAGCAAACCGTTGTTTGGCTATGTTACCGCTTTGCTCAGCCCCTCTTATAGCGTTGTTAGTTGCAGGTGAAGATTAAAGTTTGTTCCTTGTTGGAACATGGAGATGTTCTTCCTTGTTGGAACATGTTTACTTGTTGGGATATCACATTATCTCTTATTAAATTAATACATCTATATACTTGGTAAAGGGTGGAAGGCTCGGCCTTATGCCTGGTGTTTTGTTCCACTCTTGCCAACCTAGTTTCCGTCATATCGGTGTTATGTTCCCGGATTTTGCATTCCTTACGCGGTTGGGTGATAATGGGAACCCCTTGACAGTTCGCTTTGAATAAAACTCCTCTAGCAAGGCCCAACCATGGTTTTACCATTCGCCACCTAGCCTCTTTTTCCCTTGGGTTAGGCCAGCCCAAGGGTCATCTTTATTTAACCCCCCCCCCCTCGGGCCAGTGCTTGTCTAAGTGTTGGTCCGAAACAGAGCCACTTGCGGCGCCACCTCGGGGAAACTTGAGGGCTGGTTTTAGCTGTACGTAGTGTTCATCCGGTGTTGCCCTGAGAACGAGATATGTGCAGCTCCCATCAGGATGTCGGCGCATCGGGCGGTCTTGCTGGACTTGTTTTACCATTGTCGAGGATGTCTTGTAACCGGGATTCCGAGCCTGATCGGGTCTTCCCGCTAGAAGGAATATCCTTCGTTGACCGTGAGAGCTTGTGATGGGCTAAGTTGGGACACCCCTGCAGGGATTTGAACTTTTGAAAGCCGTACCCGCGGTTATGGGCAGATGGGAATTTGTTAATGTCCGGTTGTAGAAAACCTGAAGTTGATCTTATTTAAAATGCACCAACCGCGTGTGTAACCGTGATGGTCTCTTCTCGGCGGAGTCCGGGAAGTGAACACGGTGTTGGAGTTATGCTTGACGTAGGTTGTTCTAGGATCACTTCTTGATCATTAGTTGTTCGACCGTGCTTTTGCCTTCTCTTCTCGCTCTCTTTTGCGAATATGTTTAGCCACCATATATGCTAGTCGCTTGCTGCAGCTCCACCTCATACCTTTTACCCTTCCTATAAGCTTAAGTAGTCTTGATCACGAGGGTGTGAGATTGCTGAGTCCCTGTGACTCACAGATACTTCCAAAACCAGTTTGCAGGTGCCGATGTTACCGAGCAGGTGACGCAACCAAGCTCAAGGAGGAGCTCGATGAAGACCTTGTCCTTTGTGTTGTTTCGTTCTAGTTGATCAATAGTGGATCCCAGTTGGGACGATCGGGGATCTGTATAGCATTTGGGGTAGTCTTCTTTTATTTTGGTTCCGTAGTCGGACCTTGATTGTATTTGGATATTGTAATGCTTTATTCATGTAATTGTGTAAAGTGGCGAGTGTAAGCCAACTATGTATCTTTTCCCTTATGTATTACATGGGTTGTGTGAAGATTACCTCACTTGCGACATTGCTTTCAATGCGGTTATGCCTCTAAGTCGTGCTTCGACACGTGGGAGATATAGCCGCATCGAGGGCGTTACAAATAACAAGTGAAATACCTGCTTTAAATACCATTCCTCAGCGTGCCCTTAGAGGGGACATGTCAAATAGTCCTACCTTTTGCTTATCGCACTACTTGTATCATTCTGCTTCGACGCACCTTTTTGAATAAACAATGGATAGCACTAGACTATTACATCATTCTCTATTCTTTCTTTTTTGTATATATATGTTCATTTATGACATTCAGCACCCGTACACTCTGGTGCGGCCAATACGCCAGGGGCTTAAGCATACCCCATAATACAGCATGAGAAGTCCGAACACTTTCGACAGTGCGGCACCCCAAACTTATAGCATTATATGCATCGGCTCCGAATCATGTCTTGGGTCAATAGTTGGGTTTGCCCGGCTCCCATGTTTTGGTACCTTACGTTCCGCTATATCGGCTAAGGTAGCACTGGGAGAACTGCTGCGATTGTGCCCCGGTTCAGCTGGGCTAAGCACCTCAGTAGAGAAAGCTAAAACTGACTGTCATGATAAGGCGAGAGACGGTCGCTGTTCGAGAGGTCTCGAGTCCCTAAAGACTTATGCCGCTTAGAGCGAGGAGTCGGCTTTGTCCGGCTTAAGGCGTGTATAGCGCCCCAAATTCGGCCTTCCGAATACTAGGGGCTTCGCCAAAATTTAAAATTATAGAATTCTATGGCTAAGTGGGAGTGATAAAGCATTATAGTCTGATTGCCTTGTTCGTCGAGCTGAGCACCTCCCTCGAAGGACCCAACAATGGGAAAAGGAGTGCTCATATTTATCCGAACACCCCAGCACTTGTGGCATGGGGGCAGAAGCCGACGACTGGCCATCTCTCAGATTTGATAAACAGCCACATAGAAGGTAATATTTTAAATTCAAACAAGCGTTGCATAGCGCATATGAACAAGTTTTCATAATACAGGATCACACGAGCAAGTTTATTCAAAAATTACATCCTTCGCACACTCGTCCGCCACCAGACGGGCACCCTTCAGGACACCCTCATAATACATCTCAGGGTGGCGGTGCTCCTTGCCCTGCAGCGGCCCCTCCTTCACCAGCTTCTCGGCGTCCATCTTGGCCCAGTGCACCTTCGCACGGGCAAAGGCCCGGCGTGCACCTTCGATGCAGACGGGCCGCTTTATGGCCTCCAGCCTTGGGCAGGCATCCACAAGCCGCCTCACCAGGACGAAGTAGCTATTGGGAAGGGAGTCGCTAGGCCACATCCGGACTATAAGACCCCTCATGGCCTGTTCGGCCGCCTTGTGCAGCTCGACTAGTTGCTTCAGCTGGTCGCTCATAGGCATCGGATGTTCGGTCCCAGTATACTAAGACCAGAACAGCTTCTCCATCGAGCTTCCCTCCTCGGCCTGGTAAAATTTCGCGGCATCCGACACGCTGCGGGGCAAATCTGCGAATGCTCCTGGAGAGCTCCGCACTCGGGTAAGTAACAAGTAATTTACTTTCACATGCTTGCTTTGCATATTGAATGCCTTACCCGCCGCTATCTTCCTCATCGCCTCAATTTCCTGGAGGGCCTTTTGGGCTTCGGCCTTGGCCTGCTTGGTGCTCTCGAGGGCCACGGCAAGCTCGGACTCTCGCGTCTTCGAGTCAAGCTCCAAAGTCTCGCGTTTATTCACGAGAGCCTGGAGCTCTTGCTGCACCTCGCCCACCCGTGCCTCTTGTCTCTCCCGCTCGGTGCGCTCCTTGGCCGCTTTGTTTTCAACCTCGGCCAGCGCTTGCTTCAGGGTCGCCACTTCGATCATGGCCCCTGGCACATTCATGATGATCCTGTGAGTTCGCAACCACATTTCCTTTTTATATAAGCCAAGGTACTACTTACCCTTGTTCTCCTCGAGCTGCCTCTTGGCAAGGCCTAGCTCTTTCTCGGACCGCTCGAAGTCCTGCTTCAGTGTGGCGACCTCCGCAGTTAGTGTGGCAGAGGTCAGCAGCGAAGCTTGCATACGCATACATACATACTTATATTAGACTCCTGCAGATATTATTCGATCCTCTATTCGGCTTTTCTTTGCGAACACCAAACAGAGCATCAGGGGCTACTGCCTATGCGGTAACATTTTTCCTATATTTTAAATACTCACCTCAAAGCCTGTTAGAAGGCTGGTATAGGCTTCAGTTAGTCCACTCTTGGCGCACTAAACCTTCTTGATCACCGCACTCATAATAGTGCGGTGCTCTTCATCGATGGAAGCGCCATTAAGCGCTCCCAGCAGTTCGTCCGGTGCCTCTGGATGGACAGAGGTCACCGGCGTGGACGGCTTGCCCCTCTTGGAAGGGGGCCGCCTGCCCGAGTCCGGAACCACTGGAGGTTCCGGCGCAGTGTCTGGCTGCGGGCCGAACTTGGAGCCCCTGGGAGCCTTGCTCTCTTTGCTCCTGGAGTCCGGAAGATCGCCTTGAGGCACCTTCGGGACTGTCTCCCCCCGACTCGGTGCCCCTTGAGACAGTACCTCGGCATTGTCTATAGGGCCAGGAGAGGTAGCGGTTGGAAGTGTATCACTATCCATGTCCTACGAGTCCAAGGAACCGTCCGACGATGATACGTCGATACGGGCTTGGGGCGGACTGCATAATCATATTCGACGTTAGGAGAAGCAGTGCAACAAAAGTATGCTATGAGTTACTCTGGTATCCGAATACTTACGATCTCGCCAGGGGCTTGGCCCTGAGCAGCCACTCATCTTCGCCGTCGGCGGCAGTGGTGGAACAGTCCGGAAGGAGAGTCCTTCCCTTCTTGGACCCTTCGGCCTCCCCGGTTGGGGCGGCCTTCCTTTTCTTGTCTCCCCCGGCTGGAGGGGGAGAGTCTTCATCATCCTTCTCCTCATTTTCATGGGAGGAGTGCGTCTTGGAGTTATCGGATGATGAGTCCGATACCACCTGGCGCCGGGAACTCTTTCGGGTTCCCTTGGCCTTCTTCTTGGTCTTATCCGGCACCTCATAAGGAGCCGGAGTCCGCATCTCCGTCAGGAGAGCATACGCAGGGTCTTCGGGCAGTGGAGCCGGACAGTTAATCTGCTCTGATGCCTCCACCCAGTCCTGTCAAAGGCACGGGAGCTCAGACCCCGCACATGGTTAAGCTATGGGAAATAAATACCCTGCCAGATGTACAGAACTTACCAGATTCGCATGGCGCTTCGCGCTTAGCCCGCGGTCCTCGGTAAGAGAAGGAGGGACCTCGGCGCCCTTGAACAGCACCTTCTAGACGTCCTTATGCATCGTGTCGAAGAGCTTGCTTAGAGTCTGGTGCTGGGCCGGGTCGAACTCCCATAAGTTGGAAGCCCGTTGTTGACACGGGAGGATCCGGCGGAAGAGCATAACCTGGACTATGTTGACAAGCTTAATTTTTTCCTTGTCATGTTCCGGATACACTTCTGGAGTCCGTCCAGCTCCACCGATGAACCCCAGGACAGGCCCTTCTCCTTCCAGGAAGTAAGCCGCGTGGGGATTCCGGATCGAAACTCAGGGGCCGCCACCCAGTTGGTGTCGCGCGGCTCGGTGATGTAGAACCACCCCGATTGCCACCCCTTTATGGTCTCCATGAAGGAGCACTCGAGCCATGTAGCGTTGGGCATTTTGCCCACCATGGCTCCGCCGCATTCCGCTTGTTGACCGCCTACTACCTTCGACTTGATATTGAAGGTCTTCAGCCATAAGCCGAAGTGGGGCCGGATGCAGAGGAAAGCCTCGCACACGACGATGAACGCCGAGATGTTGAGGATGAAATTCGGGGCCAGATCATGAAAGTCCAGCCCGTAATAGAACATGAGGCCGCGGACGAATGGATGGAGGGGAAACCCCAATCCGCGGACGAAGTGGGGGAGGAAAACCACCCTTTCGTGAGGTTCCGAGGTAGGGACGATCTGCCCCGCGGCTGGCAGCCGGTGCGCGATATCTGCGGCTAAGTATCCGGCTCCGCGTAACTTTTTGATGTGTCCCTCCGTGACGAAGGAGGCCATCCACTTGCCTCCCGCTCCGGACATATTTGGAGAGAGTTGAGGAGAAGGATGTGGACTTGGGTGCTGGAGCTCGAGTGCGCAAGAATGGATGAGCAAGGAGGAAGAAGGCGTGGGTTGAAAGAGGTGAGATCTTATCCCTTTATAAGGGCGGACTAAACTATGCGCCCCCACTAGCCCAGTAAAACTCGCTTATCCCCCAAGCGCCGTAATTGATGGCGTGGTTGGGTTACCCACGTCCGTATTGATGAGAATCCCGTAATAAGGGGAGCACGATCTCTGCTTTGACAAGACGTGTCAAGAAACCGCCTCGCGTTATGTGTGGGGCTGGTTAAAGAAAAATGATTCAAATAATTACCGGACCATTGCGTGATGTCATGCTACCAAAACGTGTCAGCAGATTAGATTTGTGGAAATATTATTCTCTCACGGTGGTATGTGGAACTTATTTTGTAGGGTCGGACACTATCCTTGTATTCAAACTCTTCCGTGATGTATTCGGGGGAGGAACCCGCCTTGTAATGCCGAAGACAACACTGCGCGCCAGACTCATCGTCATTGATGCCTGGTTCAGGGGCTACTGAGGGAGTCCTGGATTAGGGGGTGTCCGGACAGCCGGACTATATCCTTTGGCCGGACTGTTGGACTATGAAGATACAAGATTGAAGACTTCGTCCCGTGTCCAGATGGGACTCTACTTGGCATGGAAGGCAAGCTAGGCAATACGGATATGTATATCTCCTCCTTTGTAACCGGCCTTGTGTAACCCTAGCCCCCTCCAGTGTCTATATAAACCGGAGGGTTTTAGTCCGTAGGACAACATACAATCATACCATAGTCTAGCTTCTAGGATTTAGCCTCTCCGATCTCGTGGTAGATCAACTCTTGTACTACTCATATTATCAAGAATAATCAAGCAGGACGTAGGGTTTTACCTCCATCAAGAGGGCCCGAACCTGGGTAAAACATCGTGTCCCCTGCCTCCTGTTACCATCCGCCTTAGACGCACAGTTCGGGACCCCCTACCCAAGATCCGCCGGTTTTGACACCGACAATGATATCATAGGAAAGTAACATACTGCTGTAACTGCCATTTGTAGCGATGACTGGAGTAGGACAGCAATACGTCCAGCCATAGAAGGAGTCGACAGCGTAAATGAAGCCCTTGTGTTCAATGGCATCAGAGAACCATGGAGGATGTATGATCCTGTGATGGACGTGCAGATTTATCCACTTACCGCAGTGACCTGTCAGATAGGCGAGACCGCGGTTGAAGAACACAATTAGCTTGAAGTCTTTATAATTCGCAGATCTTGTGGGCACTTGGCAGATTACAACCTTGAGCAAATCAAACTTGGTATCATGTTGGCTACTGTAAGATTCCGAGTATTCTGGGCCGCGGTGCCAAAGCAGTGCAGTGTTAATCGAAGGAAGGGGGATCAATCGCCGGGTGTAGACCTCCATGAGCATCCAGCTGCCGCGACCGTTGACGAGCACCATCCAAGACATGTTCATGCCGACCCAGTACATACCGTTAATGTAGTTGAGGCTGACGGGGATCGGATCGCAGTCAAGGAGGTTGATGCTCGCCACCCTACGATCGTTATGCTGTGTGACACGCCGTTTCTAAAGATCAGGCGGCATCAGCAAGCAAGGAGCTGGCTTAAAAAGCTTCGGCCTGAGGGCTTTGAGTAAACGGTACAGCCCTGACGAGCACGCAGCGAGCGGCATGGTACTGAGATTGTCAACACGTGAAACAATGAGCTTGATTACCTCTGTGGGGAGCAAATTCCAGCCACTCTTTCGGCGGACGCTGCTCGGTTCTGCCATTGTTAGTGCTTGGGTTTCGGACGAGGGGGGAGGCGCCTTAGCGGGGATGGAAGATTGGACGAGATTATGTGCGGACAAAGATGGAGAAGCGAATATGTGCTGCGGGAAGTGGACAGGTGATGATGACTACAGCATGCCGCTTGACTTACGAGACACATACCAACAGCGTAGGGTCATGTCGATGCCAGACAACTTGCTTGAGTGATCACAGTACTGGTACTCCCTACAGTGATATGTCCTAACTTGCTTGAGTAGAGTAGTAGAGTAGGACTCTGCTCTACTACTAGCACCGGAGGAGTAGTATATTCTAATCTAAAATAGTTACAAACTTCAATGCCCGAACGTGGAACGACTATGAACCGTGCTCAAAGACCGTGTCTACGTGGTGTTTGGACATGGGCGACAACCTCAACGCCAACGGTGCTGCTCCCATTGCACCGTATGTGTTTCTGTCCTTCCTGTTCGAAATCGTGGTAGAATTCATGTTTCTACTCTGTATCCTACTACTATGCTAGTCCATATGATTAGTTTCATCTCTGTTATAGCCGTCATGATTTATTTTGTGCTTATTCGGATTAAATCTCGTAGTAAGTTGCTCATATATTCAACTAGCGCAACGTCCCCTATAGCCACTCCCATTTCATGGACGGCCTGGTCGATGCCTCCAAGGAGCCCTTCGTCCACTGCTATGAGTGCCCGATGCCGTTTTGTGGCTCGCCGGCGGACATGGTGCATCACCTCATGGATGCGTGCAGCGGTCACTGCTGGCCCTTGGCGGAGAACATCAAGTACGAGACGTGCTACCCGTTCACCATGCCGGAGTCGCTGGCGGATCACCGCCGCCTGCTAGTCTCGGAGGAGGACGGCAGCGTCTTCCTCTTGATCGTGGGCACCGGCGAGGCCCGCGCAGGCCGCCGCCCCATCTCTGTAATGTGCGTCGGGGGAGACGCCGCTGACGCTGACACTGACACGAGGCCGATGTACGGGTGCGTGGTCAGTGTTACTACCCCTCCGGGTCGCGTGGGCGGCGACACCGGCCTCATCGAACGGACTTGGACTCACTTGGACTCTGGGGAGCTGGGACTATCCTGCCAATGTGGACTTGGAAAACCCATGGCATCCTTTACCCGCTGACGTGGTGCCCAGGGACTCCAAGGAGGTTCACCTGGACATACGCATTATCAAGTTAAATGTTGATCATTAGTCTTCGGTGCAACGCACGGGCACCTTACTACTATAGATTAGTACGACCAAAAATTGAACTAACATTATATATAGTACGATAAATGCTGATGCATGTCACGTAAAATTATATCATTCAAAACTATGTTCAAATACGAATCCAACGATATAGTTTTTGTTGACATGCACTAACATTTTGTCAGTTAAAATTCAATTGGGGATTAATAAACCATGAGCCATGTAGTACAAGTGTAGAGGGCGGCGCTGCACGGGACTCTCACCTCTCACCCCGCTCGTGGCGTGGCAGTAAAGCCGTCATATCACAAAACCGAACCACTCCCAGTAATAAGTGGCCTGGTAAAATAAACGGACAAGCAACCATCACATCCCTCCGTCTTTTTTGCATTTCATCTCTCTGCATTTACTTTCTCCGGTTCATCACGCACACTCGATCCCTAGCTACTACTCCTAGGGCCAGTTCTTTTGGCGGCTTCCCCAGCTTTTCCCACAAGACTAGTCACAGTGGAGAGTAACAATAAGGTGCCTCACTCATTTATTTGGGCTTCTAAACTACTACTCCGTCCTGGTTTATTCCTCACCATTGTAATTTGTGCTAAATTTTGACCAAAGATTTAACTGGTTTATTCCTCACATTGTAATCCCTCCGTCTAGGTGTGTAAGTCATCTTACGAAAACCAAATAATCCCAAAACACTTAGCCGCGGTGCATTAACTTCTACCTCATTTCTTGTTTCTTGACATATCAACCAATAAGAGATAAAGAGTGTGCATGCTTTTAATGACTTGAGATATAAAACACGACATGCAGTGGTTAGTTCATTGCATGCAACACTATTACTTAGCAAATAAACAATAACGTTTCTCGTTTTCTCCTCCTCCTTGGTCATGGTGCACAGCCTAAGATGACTTACTCACCTAGACGGATGGAGTAGTGCATGTGACATGCACTAACATTTCATTAGTTAAATTTATGACCAAAATTTGACACAGATTACAATGGGCTCCAATAAACCAGGACGGAGGTAGTAGTTATGGGATTACTAATCTAGAAGCCTAAAAGAACTGGCCCCTGGTACTCCTACTAGTATTAGTACTCAAGTTGGAATTCCAATTGCACGGCACAACTTGTTAGGCAAAAAATTCGATACAGGGTGTAGGAAGCGGTTTGGGAATTTGCATGCCTTTCCAACCAGTGAGATACTCCGTACAAAGTACGACAGAGAAATAACCACAGAGAAGGAAGCTAAAAGTAAACAATCAAACGAGCATTTTTGCATTTGTTTTGCATTGAATCGTTTCACAAGCTTGACTAGTGATGTTTTTCTACTTTTACAAAAACCGCATCGTAATGTTAAAACGTGCATTTGCACGTACATAAGTAATAGTAGTACTCCCTCCGTCTAGGTGTATAAGTCTTCCCTCCTTCTTGGTCACGGTGCACAACCAAAGATGACTTATTGACCTAGACAGAGGGAGTAGCACAGTCTACAAGCATATATCGAGAGAGACGTGTAGTGTGATAGTATATAGTAAAGTTTGTGCTATATGCACGTACTTGCAAAATGCGTACGAATACACAAGGTTTCCAAACTTTTCCTTTTACATACTTAATTAAGGACGCTAAAAATTCCTGAACTTTCGGGATTTATCATTTGCGTCCCAAAACTAATGAGATCGCCTTACGAAACAAAAATTATACTCCTCCTAAAAGCCACGACGCTCGCAGGAGCGCTTGCGGCGCGCCACGAGTGCCCTGGTGCGCGGCCGTTTCCTAGCGCGCCGACACAACGCCTCTTCCTCAGCCTCGCAACTCGCGAGGTGCTGATTGGCGGCTTGCCGACGGGCGAGCGTGATCTCACCGGTGTGGTGATCCGGCGCCAACAGGTACTCCTCCTCGCTGGAAGCGTGCACCTGGACCACGTACCGCCAAGTGTAGATGAGGCGCTTGGGCCCGAATGCACTCAGGGTGTCGGCACGGGCGTCCTCCGCCACCCTCACGGCCCTCGCACGAGCCTTCTGCCAAAGAGCCAATTGCCTGACTCTCTCGGACGCGACATAGGCCTCCCAGGCAGCTTGTTCCACGGTGCACTTCTCTTCCTCGGCCTTCTTCTCCACCTCTATTTTGGCACGCTCTGCTGGAGGCAAAGCCTCCCACAAGGCGACATCCATTTCTTTCCAAATCTCCTCAAGGCTGGGGGCCTCGGCGGGCGGCACGGCGTTCTCCTCGTAGCGGGGACCCGACGCGTCCTCCGGTGCGCGTGCTGGCGAGATTGGGAACACCGACGCGTCCACCTCGACGTGTCACGGCGAGGAGCGGAACGCCGACACGTCCTCCTCGACTAGTGGCGGCAAGGAACAGAACGGCAACGCGTCGCGTCGCGGCGAGGAGCGGAACGGAACACCGACGCATCCTCCTCGACTAGTGGCGGCGAGGAACGGAACGGCGATGCGTCGCGTAGCTGCGAGGAGCGGAACACCGACGCGTCCTCCTCGACTAGTGGCGGCGAGGAATGGAACGGCGACGCGTGACCGTCCGCGCGGTGCAGCGAGGGGCTCCTAGGGCTTGGGAGGGGCGATGCCATGGTGGTCGACGTGAGAGGGAGGGGGAGGAGATAGTGATGAACGTGAACGTGAGGGGGGGATATAGCGATGTCGTGGGAGGCGCAGTATTTATAGCCAACAATGGCACACCTACGTAAGATATGGACTGAACTGCACTGACTTAACTGCAGGTCCAGTTGCGTCACTGACATGTGGGCTAGACCCCTGTTGGGCCCATATGCAAGTGACCCAATGCACCTGCAGTTAAGTAATAGCTACGTGGGCATATTTGTTGGAGTAAATTACGGGGGAGCAAAGGGGTGGAAATATTGCTGGTCACAACGGATTGGACGAGCGTGGGGGGAAGGAGAGTCATGCATGCAGATTTTTTCACACGGGGTGGAGTGGTGGGACCGCCGGAGGGAGAAGGAGAGTTTGACAGGCATATTGTTTCCACACATGGAGAGGAAAAGATTTGGATACGAACGGGCTTCCTGCAGGTATGGGGAATGATGCATAATAAGTCATCTTGCATGCGGGCTAGGTATAGTCTCAAGTCATTAAAAACATACACGCCCCACACATGTTCATATTTCAAGGTGCACTAAATTATTGCATGCGATGATTAAGGCTGGCCATAATGGTGGTATATTAGCTGGTATCATGCACACGGGAATAGCAAACATGTTTATGTGGCAAAGAATTAAAGAAGAGAGGGGGGTTAGAGTAACTAGTGTTCATGCATGCATTGGTAAACACATTTTTTTGTGAAGAACAATAGCACTAGTTGAGTACTTTTGCAGACTTCAAAAACTATTCCACCGCCTCTACTATCTTGCTAAGAGTAGGTGAAATTTTTGAATCGAGCCCTTTAAACTAGAAGGGAGGTAGTGGTACTCTAATAGCTAACTTTGTTGTGATGACAAGATAGGACATGGCACGCACCTGGACGGAGGAACTAGTCTGCATTGTGCATTTAAGTTTTGTCTGAAGTCAATGTACCTCTACTTTCACCAGACTTATAGAAAAATGTGTCAACATTCACAATGTCAAATCAATATTTTTACACTCATTATAAAACGTAGTTCTTATACTCATTATAATCAGTATTGTAGATATTGATACTTTTAGTATAAATTTGGTCGTGGGATTTCATTGATGCCTGTCAAAGCGTGGAGGAAGCGGAGCTTAGGGCTTGCATTGTCGGTCTCTACATAGGTATTTCTCTTCATAATCCTGTAACTTTAGAGACTGATTGCGCTTTTGTGGTAGCGTCTCTTGCATCGGGGGACTATGACAGGTCTGCTATGCGTGACCTGAACATGAAAGCGTTGAGCATCTCGAAGTTGATCAACAATCTTCAATTGTCAAAGATTAGCCGTTCGGCCAATAAGGTGGCACACTTAATCGCTAAGTATAGCTTTGACAATAGATTAGATGGTATTCTTGTAAATAACGTACCGCCCTGTGTGGTGAATATTGTATCGAATCAGTGTACCGGTGTGGCTGGTTAATTAATATAAGGTGGTGTTCAAAAAAAGTATAAATTTGGTCAAACACTTTGCAAATGGTTGACGGGAGTAAAAAGGACCAGAGGGAGTATCATGCATGCGGAGTAGGCAAAACAAATTGCTTGTCTAAAAAAAGGCAAAAAATGCTCATTTATAGTTGGTCGAAGTCTCAAAAGGCGCGACCGCGCGAGGGAGGCGAAGGTCATGGGAGGCGCGACGTTTGGCGGAATTAAGTGAAGTTACATCCACGCGCCAGCATGGCGTGCGAACAGGCAGAAGCTATACCATCAGGCCTACAATATGGGTCTAGTAGACATGACATCTAGTGGGTCCCGCATAGTTCTCGAGAACCCTTTGGGGGCTTGCAGCCGTTTATCCACCGGGCAAGCCAGCAACCCCATGCCATTCGCACGCCCTACTCGTCTCCGTCTTCTACCTTACAATGGTTCGCTCTCAGTTGTCCCGTCCTTTCACATTAGTTCACTCCCAGTTTTTTTTGCGGGGTACAATAGTTCAACTTCTCCTAACCCTCCTCCAAAATCCATGGCCTCCCAAATCTCCATGGTCGCCGCTGAGTACCAGGTTAGATCTATCACCGGCGATCAGTTCATCGTCATCTACACACGTGGATCCAAGACGGTGAAAGCATGGCTTGCTCGCTTCCTACGCATGTTCAACAGTTCAACGAATGAGTGGGTCACTGGGCTACATGTTGAGTACACCACAGTCCTGGGACGAGAGGAGGATCTAAAGGACGAAGAGAGGAAGAAGCCCGCCGTGATCCAGGTTTGTGTACATAACGTTGTCTACCACATATGCCATGCCGACGTTGAGTGCCAGGATTTTAAGAACTTCCTCAAGGACAAAAGAGTGAAATTCGTTACTGTAGGCTTTAAGAACGACAAGGATGTCCTGCGTCGGATAGGTCTCGTTGTAGGCCAGCCCTTCGATCTCTAGAAGGCAAGCCTGGTGTCCTCCTCTCAACCTTCAATGCTGACCCTGGCAGCAGCCATGACTGATCCTTCGTACGCTAAACTGAAGAAACCTCATCACGAGTTTCATCATGCATGGGAGTCGAAGACATTAGATGAAGATCACATCCTGTACGCAGCAATGGATGCTACCTTTGTTTAAATATCTACAAGGGTTGGACGAAGAAGCAGAGCCCAGTGTCCGGTTCAAGCAAAGAAGCGTCGGCAAAGAGGAAGAGGAAGAGGGACGAGGACGAAGTCGAGGACGTGGACTCGGACTCCGAGTAGGTGGCAGTGTCGTCGCTCATGCTGGTTCTACTGCAGTATCAAGCGGACTAGTTGCTTAGTTTATTTTCAAGGGTGTGTTGTGCTGAGGCCCCAGCAGAACTATGTTTATGTTCTTTCTCGTTATTTGAACTCTTTAGTACGTACAGTAGTACTAGTACTATGTCTTACTACTGTTCTTCTTGCAGTTGGTACTACTGCTCGTATCTTCGTGTTCCTACTGTACTTAATACGTTTGTACTAGTAGTATAATTTGGGTCAGTCGATTTGTGAAAGAAGTTCGATGGAGCGAAGGAAGAAGATGGCAGAAGAGGTGGAAGAAGCCCTTCTAGCCATCCATGTTGCATCAAACGGCTCACATGAGTCGACTGACCCAAATTGCTCCTTCAGATTGCAGGATCCACGTGGCATTCAAGGTCTCGAAGGTAGATTCCGCGTCCGCACCCGGTTTGCGGGCTCGACGCGCGCGCGACCGGCTTCCGCCGCGACAGCCACCATGCGCGCCTCCTCCGCGTGGGCAGAGACGACAATGACATGCTAGTTCCTCCTCGCCGGCGTGCTGCAGCACACGCTCGTCCTCCTCTTCATACGCTGCATGCATAGACGCGGCTCCACCAGCTGCTCACGTGCTTGGCAGTGCGGCGGCATCGCGAGGAGGGACTGCAGACGACGTGAGTGGGCGAGCCTTCGGCTTCATGGCACAGGGATGGTGGCGACACGGCGGTGATGGGCGAGAAATTGTTGGTCGGAGCAGGCGGGCGCCGGCATGCGCAACAGCGGCGGCGGCATATTGATGAGTGCGCGTGTGGGAGCTTACTTTAGTTTTATATATAAGGTTGGTCAAACTTAAAAGAAAACTGTACTAGTACACGTAAACATTAGACTTAGGCAGTGCTTTAATTAGTTAGTACCACAGCCACGATACGGAATCCTATGCAAGCGCGTGAACCGCGGCCGCGCGGTCGATCGAATGGTGCGTCACCGTGTCGCGCTCGAAGTACATCCACCGAACCTTTTTGTGTGTGTGAAAACAATCCTCGAATATTACTCAACTTTTTTTCCTGTGAAAGTTCTTGACGCTGCAATATTTCCATATATTTGAATTTAGCTCATGTTCGTGTTTATTTGGATTTGGACGTTTTAGGTGCGGCCTGGTTTTTTTAATATTGATTTTGTGTGTGTGACTGAGAGAGAACGTGTGTATGTGTCCATATGTGTGTTGTGTGGAATCTATAATTCGGGTTGAATACTATACCCTCGAAAACTATTGCGATCCCCTATACTTGTGGATTATCAAGGGGGGCCACTAGGAGGGCACAACCTACCTGGGCACGCCAGGGAGCCCAGGCATGCCCTGGTGGGTTGTTCTCACCCAGGCCCACCTCTGGTGCCCATCTTCTCGTATATAGGTCATTTTGACCTAGAAAAAATAAGGAGAGGACTTTCGGGACGGAGCGCCGCTGTCTCGAGGCGGAACTTGGGCAGGAGCATGTTTACCCTCCGGCGGAGCGATTCTGCCGGGGGAACTTCCCTCCCGGAGGGGGAAATCATCGTCATCATCATCACCAACAACTCTCCCATCTTGGGGAGGGAAATCTCCATCAACATCTTCAACAACACCATCTCATCTCAAACCCTAGTTCATCTCTTGTGTTCAATCTTGTTACCGGAGCTATAGATTGGTGCTTGTGGGTGACTAGTAGTGTTGATTACATCTTGTAGTTGATTACTATATGGTTAATTTGGTGGAAGATTATATGTTCAGATCCATTATGCTATTTAATACCCCTCTGATCTTGAGCATGATTATCATTTGCGAGTAGTTACTTTTGTTCTTGAGGTCATGGGAAAAATCATGTTGCAACTAATCATGTGAACTTGATATGTGTTCGATATTTTGATAGTATGTATGTTGTGATTCCCATAGTGGTGTCATGTGAACGTCGACTACATGACACTTCACCATATTTGTGCCTAAGGGAATGCATTGTGGAGTAACAATTAGATGATGGGTTGCGAGAGTGACAGAAGCTTAAACCCCAGTTTATGCACGATTCCATAAGGGACCGATTGGATCCAAAAGTTTAATGCTATGGTTAGAATTTATTCTTAATACTTTTCTCGTAGTTGCGGATGCTTGCGGGAGGGTTAACCATAAGTAGGAGGTTTGTTCAAGTAAGAACATCACCTAATGTAACACCCACGATGCGGCTATATCTCCCATGTGTCGGAGCACGACTTAGAGGCATAACCGCATTGTAGGCATGTCGCAAGAGGGGTAATCTTTACACATCCCATGTACCGAATAAGAAAGAGGTACAGAGTTGGCTTACAATCACCACTTCACACAATACATGAATATCACATTACATCAACCAGATACAAACAAGGTCCGACTACGGAACCGAAATAAAAGAAGACTACCCCTAAAGCAAAAGATCCCCGATCGCCCCAACTGGGCACCACTACTGATCAACTGGAAACGAAACAACTCAATGCACACGATCTTCATCAAGCTCCTCCTTGAGCTCGGTTGCGTCACCTGCACGGTATCATCGGCACCTGCAAACTGGTTTTGGAAGTAAACTGTGAGTCACGGGGACTCAGCAATCTCACACCCTCGCGATCAAGACTATTTAAGCTTATGGGTAGGAAAAGGTAGTGAGGTGGAGCTGCAACAAGCACTAGCATATATGGTGGCTAACATACGCAAATGAGAGCGAGAAGAGGAGCAAAGCACGGTTGCAAACTAGAAGTGATCAAGAAGTGATCCTGAAACTACTTACGTTCAAGCATAACTCCAACACCGTGTTCACTTCCCGGACTCCGCCGGAAAGAGACCATCACGGCTACACACGCGGTTGATGCATTTTAAATTAAGTTAAGTGTCGAGTTCTCTACAACTGGACATTAACAAATTCCCATCTGTCCATAACCGCGGGCACGGCTTTCGAAAGTTCAAAACCCTGCGGGGGTGTCCCAACTTAGCCCATCACAAGCTCTCACGGTCAACGAAGGATATTCCTTCTTCCAGGAAGACCCGATCAGACTCAGAATCCCGGTTACAAGACATTTCGACAATGGTAAAACAAGACCAGCAAGACCGCCCGATGCGCCGACATCCTGATAGGAGCTGCACATATCTCGTTCTCAGGGCAACACCGGATGAACACTACGTACAGCTAAAACCAGCCCTCAAGTTTCCCGGAGGTGGCGCCGCAAGTGGCTCTGTTTCGGACCAACACTTCGAGAAGGACTGGCCCGGGGGGTTAAAATAAAGATGACCCTTGAGTCTGCAGAACCCAAGGGAAGGTGATAGGTTGTTAGTGCAAATGGTAAAACCAAGGTTGGGCCTTGCTAGAGGAGTTTTATTCAAGGCAAACTGTCAAGGGGTTCCCATTATAACCCAACCGCGTAAGGAACGCAAAACCAAGGAACATAACACCGGTATGACGGAAACTAGGGCGGCAAGAGTGGAACAAAACACCAGGCATAAGGCCGAGCCTTCCACCCTTTACCAAGTATATAGATGCGTTAATTAAATAAGAGATATTGTGATATCCTAACATGTAAATCATGTTCCAACAAGGAACAAACTCCAATCTTCACCTGCAACTAACAACGCTATAAGAGGGGCTGAGCAAAGCGGTAACATAGCCAAACAACGGTTTGCTAGGACAAGGTGGGTTAGAGGCTTGACATGGCAATATGGGAGGCATGATATAGCAAGTGGTAGGTATCGCAGCATAGGCATAGCAATAGAGCGAGCAACTAGCAAGCAAAGATAGAAGTGATTTAGAGGGTATGGTCATCTTGCCTGAGATCTCGCAAGGAAGAAGAACAAGTCCACGAAGAAGAAAAACGGACGTAGTCGAACGGATCCTCACAAACGCGACGTTATCGAAACCAACCCGAAGAAGCAACACCGGAAAGAAGCAAACAATCATGATAAACAACCACCACACGAACATGGCACGATGCACAATCAAGTATGATGCATGTCCGGTTTAATGAAGCATGGCATGGCAAAAGTGCACAAACAACTCTACAAGTTAAGTGGAGCTCAATATGCAACGAGTTGCATATTGATGAAACACCACGTCAATTATTTAGTTCTCTCCCGTTTAGGTACTCAACAATATTAAATGTTGTTAAACATGGCAAGAGATGAAGCAAAAGTAAACTACACAATCTAAGCAATTTAAATGGGGCCGGAAAACAACAACAACAACAGTTCCGGTAAAACCCCATATGCATTTAGCAAATTGGTGCAACAACAAAGTTAAACATTTAAATGTTATTATCATGATGCGGAGGACATGTTCAAGATTATGCAATTTTAATGAAAATGTTGATAAGAGCATTATGAAGCATCTTGTCATCGTGGCGGAAACGAAAGGGAGGTGCCACGACAACGATAATAGTAACGGTGCCACGGCAATGTTCTGGTTCCGGTACTCGATTGAGATACCGATGCAAAGGGGAAGTGTGCAGATGCATGCAAAAGATGGTGGGGCGCTCCCGGACACCGGGTTCCCACGGTTCGACGGCGGTGTCAATGAGGGAACAACTAACGTTCACGGGCGGATACAACATCCAAACATGCATCTCATACAACACGTCACATGCATACGGTCCACAGCATCGTTCCGGCGGATATACCTTTCAAGGGTGCATTTTTGTAGCGAGTCGAGTTCGATGCAATGAAGGGGAAGTAGACATTCTTGGGACGGTCGTAGAGGAAGTAGTTGCACTTGCAAACTTGTCGGATCCACGACGACGGTAGTTGTTCACGTTCATAGTCGCACAAGTTCCCGTAGATGTTCGGGGTCACGGTGAGGTACTCGGCGTTACGGTGCGGTGTAGGGGTACATGTCGATGGTCGTCGTGGTACTTGGTGTTTCGTCGCACCCAAGCGACGGTAGTCGTACCCGACGCAATGTGGACGTAGTTGTACTCGCGGCCTTCGGTAATGGAACTTGGGCATAGTGGTACACGTTGTCGGGGTACTCGTCCCATCACCGGGTGTAGTCGTTCACGTTCGGAGGGGAACTTGGCGTTCCTAGTGATTCCGAAGATGGCGGTAGATGTACTTGGTGAATCCACAAGGCGTGCACGGGTCGTAGTGGAACTCTGACAAAATCCACGGGGCGGTCTTGGCATGCAACGAGCATGGCATGATGGGCATGGAGGGTGGCGCTGGTCCTCTGCTCCAGCGAAGCAGAACGACGGCGCGAGCGGGCGACCGACCTGGTGTCTTAGAGCAGTGGGGGAAGGCAGTGGTGAGCGGCCGGATCGAAGGCAAAGGAGGTCACAGGAAGCTGGTCCGGCGGGATCCGGGCAAAGGAGCGCCGTCCTGGGCGCAGGTCGCCAGATCGGGAGGCGATGGCGCTGCGGGGAAGATGGAAGGCCGAGGAGGTGGACGCCGGCAGCAACTGGCCCACAGCAGGAGGTGGGGTCGGAGACGTCGCGCTCCAGGTCGCCGATGTCCGGCAGGGCCGCGGCGGTGGCCTCCGGCGAGGGAGCCAAACGGAGGCGGGGCGAGACGCAGGTGGGACTCGCACAAAGGCAGCCATGGCATCAAGTGCGAGGAAGAAGCCCAGGGCGCGGGGCTTCGAGGCGAGGAGGAGGCCATGGCAGGAGGCGTGGCGGCGCTCTCCGGCATCTCGAGGCGAAGGTGAACGACGGCAAGGAGGCCGACGGGCTCTGGCCTGGTTCCCTGGACCGAAGGAGGAGGGAGGGTGAGGGGCGCTGGAGGGAGAGATGGGGGTCGGCAAGAGAGAGAGAGAGGGAAGGAGGAGGTCGAGCGAGATGGGATCGGGCAGCGCTCTCCCTGGCGGCGCTGGGTGGAAGGGTACGAGGGAAGAGGGGATCGGACCAGGGGTGCTAGGGTTAGTGGGGGAGGTGGCCTTGGGGCCGGCCCAGTAGAGAGGAGGGGGTCAGCTGGGCCTTAAGGCAAAAGGGCAGGCCTGAGAGGTTGGGTTCTTCTCTCCCTCTATTTGCTCTATTCAAAAACAACAGAAAAAGAGGAAGAAAAGGGAAGAAAAGAAAAAGGTAGAGAAAGAGTTTGGGCACGGGAATAAATTTCCCGAACTCGCAAAAATGCGCATGTTCCAAGAAAAATAGAGTGGGCATTTTTGAAAGTTTAAATTCAAACTCATTTGATTTAAATTCAAATGGTTCGAATAGGAAGTGAGGGTTAGGAAGGTCCAAAAATGTTCAGATTTTTGGTGGAGCTCCGGAAAATGATGAAAGAATATAAGCAAAGTTTGGGGACCAAACTTGAAGCGAGAAAAGGCATGTGATTTTTTGCAAGTGTGTTCATGGGTGATTCCGAAAATGGAATATTTAATATAGCTCCCTAATATCGGGAGGATATGTTATAAAGAGAATCATCATGTGAATTCCCTCGATTTAAATGGATCAAAGATCCATGCCATTTATTTAGTTGAGTTAAGAAAGGAAATGACATGATGGCAGGATGACATGATGCAAAGCACATGATGCAAAGATGAATGCAACAAGCAGAAACAAATCACACAACAAATCTCGAAAACCCTAGAAGGCATCTGAAGCTCCGGTCTTGGGGCGTCACAACACTCCACCACTACGATAGGATGTCGTCCCGAGATCTAGGATGGCACCGGAGAAAAACGGAAGAGGAAAAGAAGAGGTAAAACTAAGTTGCTTCTTTGACAAACAAGTGAAACCGAAGAACCTTGAGAGGTTAAACCATTTTGAGAAAAGAAAACAATGGAGATGATCAAAGTTGAAAACACTCCGTTAGAAAAAAGGAACAAGGAACATTACTAGAACCTTGTAGGTTGAAAGACATAAGAAAAGGGTTGGAATGGACAAGAAGTACATGCAAGCACTCCGGTTGAAACAAGATGGAGAAGGAATAAGAATGATATAATTTGGACAGCACTCCGACTGTAAATGGAAGGAATTGAACATGATCTTGACAAGATGAGAGGATACTTGAAAAGAGGACATGACACTCCGGTTAAAAGGATAAGCACGAAAAGAACATGGTCCTGACAATCCGAGATGATGAGTGAAGAGAGCATGTATCTCAATGCCTCCGGAAGAGATAAAAGAATGGAATTAAAGGAACGGAGAAGAAAACAACATCTTTTACCTGAAATGAACTTTGAAAAAAAGCATCTTTAGGAGAAGGGTTGAATTCCCAATGGAAGGCTTTAGGTGAAATATTGCACAAGATAATCTCAGCGAAGAGATTCAAGATACCTCATTCGTGACAACTTGTCAATCATGAAACATGAAGGAAACTGTCAAAATGACATAACACCACCTCAAAAGGTAAGATAGAAAGAATTGCACTTCGTAATGCAAGACTAAGAATACTTGAAGTATAGCTTGGCGGATCATAGCTTCGAGAGATATCTTGAAGAACAAATGAAGATTGAAAAGAATCCTTGCCGAACCACCATGTAGCCTTCATGAAGAACTCCGGTAATAAAAGAATAATGAAAGAAAGATAAGTCAAAAGCACAAGGTGAAGCCTTGCAATGATTTAGATGGAGCTTGCGACGAGATAACGTGGAAGCTTGGAACTCCGGAAGAAAAAATAAAGCAACTCGAACCGAGAATGTGATATGATGAACCACTCCGGAAAGCAGGAATTAAACGCTTGGATGAAACAAGAATAAGAATTACATTATGCTTATCCTTCATCAATTTAAATTGAGGACAAGCAATGGATTTGGCATACTACTTATTCCGATAGAAAGGATTAAGAGAGATATAAATCAAACTTGAATAAGGTCTTGATGGAAACCACCGGTAGGATTGGAAAGAACGAATGAATCTGTATGATAACGAAGGAAGAGAACTCTTGAACGAACCACCGTAAGAATTGAAAATGAACGAAGAAAAGATAAGTAAAAACACCGGTAAGAATTAGAAAACAAAAGAATGAAGATACTTGACAATTTAGATACAAGTGAAACGAAGAGATCATGAGCTGATTAGAGGATATACTTGAACGGTGCACCGGTAAGATTTAGAGAACGAGAGCTGAAAACTGGGAATGAATAATTCTGATATGATGGCCTCCGGAGAATCAAACTAAAAAGACTCCTGAATTGCTCCGGATGGTTGAAAAGAATTCTCATAATCAAAATAATTATGAGAGTATGGCAACAAGCTAGAACCACGAATCTCTGAGAGAACGGATAAGATATGAAGGAAAAACTCTTCTTCGGTCTTCAAATGTTGAGAATGACGACGACAAACACCACCCTTGAATTATTTAGACACTCCGGAAGAATCAAAAGCGAAGAGGTTGAGTCAACGATGAAAAGAATTTGAAAGATCTTGGAGAAACCATCTGACTGATGATGAATCATTCTTACGTCAAACTTCGAAAAGAATTTGAGAGTAACCCCGGGAAAAAATTAGAAGAGTCAGGTAAGATCCTGGGAAAAGACTTGTGGGTTAGGGCCCACTCAAAAGATACACCGTTGAACGATTACTTGAAAATGAGAATGCACCGGTTGAATTAAATGACTTGAATGAGATAACAATCTCGAAATAGCTTGAATGGATTAAGAATGTAAAACAGGAATCTTCGAGATATCTTCAGCACTCCGGAACAATTTAATAACGAGGAGTGGATGATTAAGAGGTGCACTGGTATGGGAAAAATATTTGAAATGAGGAAAAGGGATATGATCGGCAAAGCTTGAATTGAATCCACCGGAGAAGAAAACGAGTGAAGAGTGACGAACTTGAAGCTCCGTTAGTATCTTCTTGAGAATCACCGGATAAGAACATTGACGGAAAAGAATGGAGAGACTTCCCATCAATAAAAGGATACTTGATTAAGAACTCCGAGTCCTTGAAGAAAAAGGGGGGGGGGGGGGGGAAAACAAAGACAATTTGGGATGGATGAAATAAACAACGTTGGGAAAACCGAGAGGTAATCTTGGGGATGTTGAAATGATCGAATCCACTTGAAGAGAAAAACACGCCGGTTGAAAAGGATTGACAAAACAACCTCGATGATCATGAAGGGTTAGTATTCACATAGAAATATGAGAACACCATTTGGGGAAGGTATGGAATCAACACTTGACATTGAAGCAACTCGAATACCACAACTCAAAAAAACAAAGGATTGGCTTGCAGAATAAGCCGGAACAAACATATGATAGAGATTTCGTCCGAAGTTTTCGTGGTGGGGCCCACACGGGGTCAATCGTACAGCACCATCATGTACAAGGCAGTGCACATGACATACGAAGCATCCCCGAGTCAGCATAGCCAAGGACTCTTTAAGACACAACGAGACCACTGTAAAACCAACCGTGGATAGGCGGACCACTAGACGTCGAACCCCAATTTCATATCATACATCTGTCGGAAAGATATCCTAGGAGCTACTTGAATTCCCACCTATAAACTCCCGAAACTTTCCAGTTATGCAATCAGGTGTTGGGGATACAGGGGAATCATAATATCTCACCAAAAACTAGCAAATCCTACATCCAGCTGTATCCATCCTTCAACACATAACCAAGAAACCTTCGGAAATCATTTACCTCAACCTTCGAAAAGCATCCGTTATACGAGTTATGGCAATACTCCGAAACTCCCGCCCCAGTACTGGGTGGCGTCGAGGTTATCTCACCAACAACTGCATAAAGGAGATTTTCGATGTCGGCGAACTCGGGTATTCCAGAACTGCAACGATAAAATTGTGACGACAACACCTCGGAGCTCAACTCTCCGGGACACTGCCACAACCCCTAAATGTCAGGAGGCACCAAGAACAATGTTCTCGTCACAAAACCATCGGAACGATTCCAAGATACCCACATGATCCTAAAAAAATTCGTGAAATTTGAGAAGAGAAGAGTCAAAACTCTACGTCAGGATGCCTCACTAGAGCGACGAAGGGACTGAGGAGTAAAAAGAATCCTACTCTCCGATATATATAATCCTAAAAGACTCAAAACATTTTTCTAGCCTCAACAACGCCAACAATTCGATCAAGCAGCGGGCTCCTAAGTCGGGGAAGGCTCTGATTACCAACTTGTAACACCCACGATGTGGCTATATCTCCCACGTGTCGGAGCACGACTTAGAGGCATAACCGCATTGTAGGCATGTCGCAAGAGGGGTAATCTTTACACATCCGATGTACTGAATAAGAAAGAGGTATGGAGTTGGCTTACAATCGCCACTTCACACAATACATGAATATCACATTACATCAACCAGATACAAACAAGGTCCGACTACGGAACCGAAATAAAAGAAGACTACCCCTAAAGCAAAAGATCCCTGATCGCCCCAACTGGGCACCGCTACTGATCAACTGGAAACGAAACAACTCAACGCACACGATCTTCATCAAGCTCCTCCTTGAGCTCGGTTGCGTCACCTGCACGGTATCATCGGCACCTGCAAACTGGTTTTGGAAGTAAACTGTGAGTCACGGGGACTCAGCAATCTCACACCCTCGCGATCAAGACTATTTAAGCTTATGGGTAGGAAAAGGTAGTGAGGTGGAGCTGTAGCAAGCACTAGCATATATGGTGGTTAACATACGCAAATGAGAGCGAGAAGAGGAGCAAAGCACGGTCGCAAACTAGAAGTGATCAAGAAATGATCCTGAAACTACTTACGTTCAAGAATAACTCCAACACCATGTTCACTTCCCGGACTCCGCCGGAAAGAGACCATCATGGCTACACACGCGGTTGATGCATTTTAAATTAAGTTAAGTGTCGAGTTCTCTACAACCGGACATTAACAAATTCCCATCTGCCCATAACCGCGGGCACATCTTTCGAAAGTTCAAAACCCTGCAGGGGTGTCCCAATTTAGCCCATCACAAGCTCTCATGGTCAACGAAGGATATTCCTTCTTCCAGGAAGACCCGATCAGACTCGGAATCCCGGTTACAAGACATTTCGACAATGGTAAAACAAGACCAGCAAGACCGCCCGATGCGCTGACATCCTGATAGGAGCTGCACATATCTCGTTCTCAGGGCAACACCGGATGAACACTACGTACAGCTAAAACCAGCCCTCAAGTTTCCCCGAGGTGGTGCCGCAAGTGGCTCTGTTTCGGACCAACACTTCGAGAAGCACTGGCCCGGGGCGGTTTAAAATAAAGATGACCCTTGAGTCTGCAGAACCCAAAGGAAGGTGATAGGTTGTTAGTGCAAATGGTAAAACCAAGGTTGGGCCTTGTTGGAGGAGTTTTATTCAAGGCGAACTGTCAAGGGGTTCCCATTATAACCCAATCGCGTAAAGAATGCAAAATCAAGGAACATAACACTGGTATGATGGAAACTAGGGCGGCAAGAGTGGAACAAAACACCAGGCATAAGGCCGAGCCTTCCACCCTTTACCAAGTATATAGATGCGTTAATTAAATAAGAGATATTGTGATATCCCAACATGTAAATCATGTTCCAACAAGGAACAAACTCCAATCTTCACCTGCAACTAACAACACTATAAGAGGGGCTGAGCAAAGCGGTAACATAGCCAAACAACGGTTTGCTAGGACAAGGTGGGTTAGAGGCTTGACATGGCAATATGGGAGGCATGATATAGCAAGTGGTAGGTATCGCAGCATAGGCATAGCAATAGAGCGAGCAACTAGCAAGCAAAGATAGAAGTGATTTAGAGGGTATGGTCATCTTGCCTGAGATCCCGCAAGGAAGAAGAACGAGTCCACGAAGAAGATAAACGGACGTAGTCGAACGGATCCTCACAAACGTGACGTTATCGGAACCAACCCGAAGAAGCAACACCGGAAAGAAGTAAACAATCATGGTAAACAACCACCACATGAACATGGCACAATGCACAATCAAGTATGATGCATGTTCGGTTTCATGAAGCATGGCATGGCAAAAGTGCACAAACAACTCTACAAGTTAAGTGGAGCTCAATATGCAACGAGTTGCATATTGATGGAACACCACGTCAATTATTTAGTTCTCTCCCGTTTAGGTATCCAACAATATTAAATGTTGTTAAACATGGAAAGAGATGAAGCAAAAGTAAACTACACAATCTAAGCAATTTAAATGCGGCCGGAAAACAACAACAACAGTTCCGGTAAAACCCCATATGCATTTAGCAAATTGGTGCAACAACAAAGTTAAACATTTAAATGTTATTATCATGATGCGGAGGACATGTTCAAGATTATGCAATTTTAACGAAAATGTTGATAAGAGCACTATGAAGCATTTTGTCATCGTGGCGGAAACGAAAGGGAGGTGCCACGGCAACGATAACAGTAACGGCGCCACGGCAATGTTTCGGTTCCGGTACTCGATTGAGATACCGATGCAAAGGGGAAGTGTGAGGATGCGTGCAAAAGATGGTGGGGCGCTCCCGGATACCGGGTTCCCACGGTTCGACGGCGGTGTCAACGAGGGAACAACTAACGTTCACGGGCGGATACAACATCCAAACATGCATCTCATACAACACGTCACATGCATACGGTCCACGGCATCGTTCCGGCGGATAGACCTTTCAAGGGTGCATTTTCGAAGCGAGTCGAGTTCGGTGCAATGAAGGGGAAGTAGACGTTCTCGGGACGGTCGTAGAGGAAGTTGTTGCACTTGCAAACTTGTCGGATCCACGACGACGGTAGTTGTTCACGTCATAGTCACACAAGTTCCCGTAGATGTTCGGGGTCACGGCGAGGTACTCGGCGTTACGGTGCGGTGTAGGGGTACATGTCGATCGTCGTCGTGGTACTTGGTGTTTCGTCGCACCCAAGCGACGGTAGTCGTACCCGACGCGATGTGGACGTAGTTGTACTCGTGGCCTTCAGTAATGGAACTTGGGCGTAGTGGTACACGTTGTCGGGGTACTCGTCCCATCACCGGGTGTAGTCGTTCATGTTTGGAGGGGAACTTGGCGTTCTTGGTGATTCCGAAAACGGCGGTAGATGTACTTGGTGAATCCACAAGGCGTTCACGGGTCGTAGTGGAACTCTGACAAAATCCACGGGGCGGTCTTGGCATGCAACGAGCACGGCACGATGGGCATGGAGGGTGGCGCTGGTCGTCTGCTCCAGCGAAGCAGAATGACGGCGCGAGTGGGCGACCGACCTGGTGTCTTAGAGCAGTGGGGGAAGGCAATGGTGAGCGGCCGGATCGAAGGCAGAGGAGGTCACGGGAAGCTGGTCTGGCGGGGTCCGGGCGAAGGAGGGCCGTCCTGGGCGCAGGTCGCCAGATCGGGAGGCGATGGCGCCGTGAGGAAGATGGAAGGCCGAGGAGGTGGACGCCGGCAGCAACTGGCCCACAGCAGGAGGTGGGGTCGGAGACGTCACGCTCCGGGTCGCCGATGTCCGGCAGGGCCGCGGCGGTGGCCTCCGGCGAGGGAGCCAAACGGAGGCGGGGCGAGACGCAGGTGGGACTCGCACAAAGGCAGCCATGGCATCGAGTGCGAGGAAGAAGCCCAGGGCGCGGGGCTTCGAGGCGAGGAGGAGGCCATGGCAGGAGGCGCGGCGGCGCTCTCCGGCAGCTCGAGGCGAAGGTGAACGACGGCGAGGAGGCCGACGGGCTCTGGCCTGGTTCCCTGGCCGAAGGAGGAGGGAGGGTGAGGGGCGCTGGAGGGAGAGATGGGGGTCGGCAAGAGAGAGAGAGAGGGAGGGAAGGAGGAGGTCGAGCGAGATGGGATCGGGCAGCGCTCTCCCTGGCGGCGCTGGGTGGAAGGGTACGAGGGAAGAGGGGATCGGGCCAGGGGTGCTAGGGTTAGTGGGGGAGGTGGCCTTGGGGCCGGCCCAGTAGAGAGGAGGGGGTCAGCTGGGCCTTAAGGCAAAAGGGCAGGCTGGCAGGCCTAAGAGGTTGGGCTCTTCTCTCCCTCTATTTGCTCTATTCAAAGACAATAGAAAAAGAGGAAGAAAAGGGAAGAAAAGAAAAAGGTAGGGAAAGAGTTTGGGCACGGGAATAAATTTCCTAGACTCGCAAAAATGCGCATGTTCCAAGAAAAATGGAGTGGGCATTTTTGAAAGTTTAAATTCAAACTCATTTGATTTAAATTCAAATGGTTTGAATAGGAAGTGAGGGTTAGGAAGGTCCAAAAATGTTCGGATTTTTGGTGGAGCTCCGGAAAATGATGAAAGAATATAAGCAAAGTTTGGGGACCAAACTTGGAGCGAGAAAAGGCATGTGATTATTTGCAAGTGTGTTCATGGGTGATTCCAAAAATGGAATATTTAATATAGCTCCCTAATATCGGGAGGATATGTTATAAAGAGAATCATCATGTGAATTCCCTTGATTTAAATGGATCAAAGATCCATGCCATTTATTTAGTTGAGTTAAGAAAGGAAATGACATGATGGCAGGATGACATGATGCAAAGCACATGATGCAAAGATGAATGCAACAAGCAGAAACAAATCACACAACGAATCTCGGAAACCCTGGAAGGCATTTGAAGCTCCGGTCTTGGGGCGTCACACCTAAGCACCGGTCCACCCACATATCAAATTATCAAAGTAGCAAACACAAATCGAACCAACAGGATGAAAGTGACTAGATGAAATTCCCGTGTACCCTCAAGAACACTTTGCTTATCATAAGAGACCATTTTGGCCTGTCCTTTGCCTCAAAAGGATTGGGCTACCATGATGCACTTTTGCTACTACTATCGTTACTTGTCGTTACAAATTATCTTGCTATCAAACTACTCTGCTACTTACAATTTCAGCACTTGCAGACATTACCTTACTGAAAACCATTTGTCATTTCCTTCTGCTCCTCGTTGGGTTCGACACTCTTACTTATCGAAAAGAGCTAAATTTTATTCCCTATACTTGTGGGTCATCAGGCACCACGGCCACCGGAGGCAGAGGCGGTGCGCGATGGCTGGAGGCCGAGGTCGGCGGACGAAGCAGCAGCGGGCAACGACGGGCATGGGAGGCGCCCTTGTGTGCGCTCGTGGCGTCGAGCACGGGAGGAGAGGCAAGGCCGCGATGAAGCAGTGGGGAGCTTGGTAGGTATGGTATGGTGGACACTTGAAAATAAGAGTTGGGTTTAAGGGCTTTTGGATGCACAAGTAGTATCTCTACTTAGTGCGGAATTTTTGGCTAGCAAAGATAGGGGGAAAGCCCCACATGTTGAAGGACCTATGACAATATGACTTCTGTGTGAATATAAACAAACATAAACCATTAAGTTGTCTTCCTTGTCCAACGTCAACAATTTTGGCATATAATATTTTGATGAGGGCTCACAATCACAAAAGATTTCTAGGATAGTATATTTATATGTGAATCTTCTCTTCCCTTATTGATTCTTTCATGAGTTGCATCATTGACTAATGCTATGTTTATCAATCTCTAATAAAATTTTCTACTTATACTTTTCCTTATGTGGTGTCATCACCTACCATAGGATTAGTACATGATCTTTTCTTTATTTATTTTCTTTCTTTTATTTATTTCCTTTCTCTTTTTCTTTCTTTCTTTATTTTATTTTATTTTCAACATGAAAGTAAAGAAAGCAAAAAATCAAACTAAACTTTATTATATAACTTGCACATGATTACATGGATAGATCACTAAGCAAACTCTCAAATAAGAAAGGATCGAACTAAACTTTTATTCATCTAAAGCAAAGGATCGAACTAAAATAAGTAAAGGCAAAAAGATAGTGGGATGATACGATACCGGGACACCTCCCCCAAACTTGGCGGAAGCCAAGGGGAGTGCCCATACCCGATACTCAGTTTTCTTTTGGTGGTGAAGAAGATGATGGTGATGATGAAGTGATCCTATCCTTAAGGATCGAGAGATTCTCCAATCGACGGATGACGCTCCGGAGATGGATGATATGCTCTTGATGTAGAATATTTTCGCGAGTGAGATACTTATTCTGTATGTGAACTATTTCAATGTCACGAAAAGCTTCAATCTCAGCAGGAGTAAGGTGAGTAAGGTAGGGCTTAAGGATATCCTCTTCCTCCTCCTCGGCCAGCAGTGCTTGTGCTGCCACCGGGGATGGATCTAAGGTAGCTTTCTTGCCCTTGTCTCCCTTGACGGCGTCTGCAGGCTCCTCCCGTTTCATCTCGATCTTCACCAACCAAGCATCTTCTTCCATGTTGTTGGAGGAGCAGGAAGACATGATGCCTGGCTTGATAAATCTGACCGGAAACAGTAAGAAAAGAGAACAGAGAATTTCTTCGCGATACGGTGATCAATAGGTTCGGGAAGTATATATATATTTCTTTTGAAAGAAATATGCCCTAAAGGCAATAATAAAGTTGTTATTTATATTTCCTTATATCATGATAAATGTTTATTATTCATGCTAGAATTGTATTAACCGGGAACTTAGTACATGTGTGAATACATAGATATACAGAGTGTCCCTATTATGCCTCTACTAGACTAACTTGTTAATCAGAGATGATTAAGTTTCCTGACCATAGACATGCATTGTCATTTGATAAATGGGATCACATCATTAGATAATTATGTGATGGACAAGACCCATCCGTTAGCTTAGCATAATGATCGTTTAGTTTTATTGCTATTGCTTTCTTCATGACTTATACATGTTCCTCTGACTATGAGATTATGCAACTCCTGAATACCAGAGGAACACCTTGTGTGCTATCAAATATCACAACATAACTGGGTGATTATAAATATGCTTTATAGGTGTCTCCGATGGCGTTTGTTGAGTTGGCATAGATCAAGATTAGGATTTGTCACTCCATGTATCGGAGAAGTATCTCTGGGCCCTCTCGGTAATGCTCATCATTATAAGCCTTGCAAGCAATGTGACTAATGAGTTAGTTGCGGGATGATGCATTACGGAACGAGTAAAGAGACTTGCTAGCAACGGGATTGCATTTGAGTGTATTGGTTGACAAAAAATTCCAGATTTTTTTATTCTTTTTATATTTTTCTTAAATTTATTGTTCACCAAGAGCATACGGGTCCGTGTTTAGAAATGAATATTCACATAAGAATGGACACACAAGCGTAAATCGTGTACATCAAGCCAAACTCTAAGATGAATAAATCAGATGTTTTTTTAAAATAAAAACTACCAATAACTCTGTGTTATTAAAAAAAAGTCTCCTAGCTAGCCGCGGAAACACCTTCGGCCGTGCATTCGCCCACGCCCCTGCACCCCAGCTCTATCCAAACACACCGGCGCCGTTTGCTCCTCCCCGCCACTGCTCCCCTCCACAGCTCCTCCATGCTTCGCCTCTCCGCCTCTTTCTCCCTCCTCTACCCTCCTTCTCTCTCCCCGTCCGTCTCCCACCCCCGCCCGCGCCGCCTACGCGCCCTCGTCGTCGCCGCCTCCGCCTCGCCTTCCGCCCGCAGCCTCCGCCTCCTCGAGTGGGGCAAGGTTTGCCGCGCCGTCGCTTCGTTCGCCGGCACCGCGCACGGCCGCGAAGCCACCGAGGTAGTCGACTCCAGACCCCTGTAACTCCGAGCCCTTCCGTTGCCCGATCGCTCATGATGCATGGGCCTCGCCTCTGACGCGCGACGTGGTTGTGCAGAAGCAGCTGTGGGGTGTGGAGAGCGTGAGCTATGAGCGGAGCTGGAAGCTCCTCCGGGAGACTGAGGCGGCGGTGCGGCTGCTTGGCAGCTCCGGTGGGGCATTGGATTTCTCCGGGCTGGATACCGTCGCGGTGAGGACCCATGTTTGGTGTACTAATATGCTAAGGAGGCCACGTGTACTGACTGACTTCAGTACAGAGTTACAATCAAATTGAATTTATACAGCATTACTGTGTGATCGACATTTTGGCATGCTAGTTAAGGTATATAGTAGGATGTGTTTTACTGTTTCATTTTATCCTGGCTTTGAATTATCTCTTCAATAACATCTGATCCATTTTGAACTATGGTAACTATGTTTTGCCTAGATGAACGTAAAATTATACGTAGTACCAAATCATGAATGTGAGCAAAATAGTGACCAAAGCACGCTTGCTCCGTTATCTGTTTGTTGATCTTAATGTTTTATCATCATATTTTATAGCACTGTTCTCTGCGTCTCATTTTGCTTTATATACTTACTCCCTCCGTTCCTAAATGTAAGTCTTTTATAGAGATTTCAATATGGACTACATACTGAGCAAAATGAGTGAACCTACACTCTAAAATATGTCTATATACATCCGTATGTAGTTTATACTGAAATCTCTAAAAAGACATATATGTAGGAACGGAGGGAGTAGATGCCAATTTTCCGGTTATGCCAGTATCACAAATACATTCTTTGAGTTGTGCATTCTCTGTTTAACTGAAGGTAGAGTCAGCAATAAATTGTGTCTCTGGTGGTTCCGTGATTAAAGGCCAGGAAGCAATGGCAGTGGTTAGCCTGATGCTGTTCGTTGAATCCTTGCAAGTAACTATCAAAGCTGCTATGAAGCAAGATGAAGATTCATATAATCTGTTACTGCCCCTTACAGAAACAGTAAGCTCATATAGTTTTACTCATTGTTGATCTCTTGCATCTTTTGGCATCTGTAGTACTCCCTCCGTTCCAAATTAGTTGACTTGAATTTGTCTAAATACGGATGGATCTATACTTGTTTGGTGTCTAGATACATCCATGTCTAGATAAATATGGGTCAAGTATTTTGGAACGGAGGGAGTACAAATATATGTCTCTCAGTCCAGTAAGCTGAATGTTCTTCCACTGACCTGCAGATTCTAGATGCTGTTGTCAGTAAGTCACTAGTGAAGTCTATACAGGATGTCATAGATGATGATGGCTCCGTGAAAGATACTGCAGTTTGGTCCTTTCATCCCGAGTCTACTTTTGTATTGCTTTGGGATGATGTGATACTAGTTGTTATTTGCTTGCAAAAAATAATACTCATACTAGTTTTTATTTCCTTGCAAAAGAATACTACTTTTTACCACCATTTCAGTTTGAAGTGAATTCTTCATTCAGCGTGTAGAAAATTAATCCCGACTTCTTATAAACAGTAACTTGACTATGGAGGATTGAACATGTAAATGAAAATTATCCATATTTGAAGGTCTGTGCCCAAGCAATCTGTCATCCTAACTTTCCAGCATTAACCCAAAGGAAATCTGAACATGCTATCTCGTTCCTTGGTAACATCAAATACACTATAACTGTAGAAGTCAATTTCAGAACTACCTTTACTAAGTACTCCAACCCCCCCCCCCCCCCCCCCCCCCCCC